>NC_062998.1:31650566-31953596 GCF_023078275.1 Leguminivora glycinivorella
TTTCAAACGGATCAATCTTCACGTTTATGTTCACGTTCTCCCTTTCTTCACTTTTTGCTTCGTGAAATTTCACATCTCTTGACATGATAACTTGTCGTTGCTTTGGCATCCATATTCTGTAACCCTTGCGATCTCGAGGATATCCTACAAAGATTCCTTCCAGGCTTCTTGGGGCAAACTTATCTTTCCCGCTTGACTTGTCCAAGACATGTACCTTAGATCCGAACTTGTGTAAGTAATCTAACTTGACAGGTCGTTCAAACCATTTCTCATAGGGTATCTCACCTTCAAGACTTCTTGTTGGACAACGGTTTCTTATGTGGCAAGCTGTTGCTACAGCATCTGCCCAGAAACCAGGGGAAAGTCCTGATGAAATCAGCATGCACCTCGCCATCTCTTCCAGGGTCCTGTTTTTCCTTTCGGCTACTGAATTATGTTGAGGAACTCCAGGAATTGTCAATCTTCGTGCTATTCCTTCTTGTTTCAAGAACTCGTCGAAATCTCGATTACAATATTCGCCTCCGTTATCTGTATGAAGATAAATTATTTTACGTCCGAACAGGTTCTCAACGTGATTTTTAAATACCTTAAACGTAGTGAAGACTTCACTTTTCTTGCTAAGAAAATAAACTTCACACCATCTAGTATGATCATCGATAAATGTTACGAAATATTTCGCTCCATTTATTGACGTGTGTTGCATGGGTCCTACGACGTCAGAATGTATGATTTTTAACTTCTCATCGCATGGCCTACTCGAGCTAGAAAATGGCAACCTACTCATTTTTCCTTTCGCACAAATGTCACAATCATACAATTCAGTTACATCTGACATCTTTAAATTCATGCCAGATTTATTTAAAACTCGGACAAGATCTTTCGCATTTAAATGACCAAGACGTTCGTGCCACGACCATACGTCAACCTTTCGCTCAGAAATCGCTGACACTACACCACAATGTTCCTCGACGTAATATAAATTACCTTTACGATTTGCGACTAATTTAGTATTACCATAGCTATCTTGAACACTAGCTATATTTTTGTTGAACGTAATGCTATAACCTTGATCGGTAATTTTTGCTACTGAAATCAGGTTACATCGCAAATCCGGAACAAATAATGTATTTGGCAATTGCACTTCAGTTTTATAACCATTATCACATGAAGAAAATCTAACTGTCCCCTTACCTTGTACGTCTGTGCTCGAATTCGTTGCTAAATTTAGCTTACCGGACAACGGTAGTAATGAAGTACCAAATCTATCTGCATCGTTACACAAATGTGACGTACACCCACTGTCAACGATCCAATTTCCATTCTCGTTCCCAACAGCATTAACATCTGAAACACAATTGAATGTTACAAAATTGGAATCAACATCATGTAAATCACTTGAGTTCGACACATACTTTGCACTGTCATTACGTTGTTCCTTCTTCTTTTGAGTACAATCCGAGGCTTTATGACCGTGTAAATGGCATTTGAAACATTTATAATTGAATTTTGACCTAGCCTGCTCTGGGGAATCACATGCGCGTTGACGTTGCTCTATGCCACTCTTTGGCTTAGAAGATCTCTTTCCTCTTACAAGAAGTGCCTTATCTACACATTCTTTCTGATTTCTGGAATGTTCCTCTTCTAAAATCTTCACTTTCAGTGCGTCTGGCTTTGGCAATGCATCTCTAGATTCTATTGCACATCTAAAATTGTCAAAACTGGACGGTAAACTATACAGAAGCATTATAGATGTTAAATCGTCAGGCATTTCAATGTCCATGTCAGATAATTGGCTTATTACTTCGAAAAATCTCAAAACATGTTCCCTCAAATCGCCGTTTTCATCCAATTTACGCAGTAACAACTCTTTTAACAGTGTAGCCTTTTTCGCAGGTCCTTTGGAAGCATGAATATCCTTTAACTTTAGCCATACGTCACGCGATGTTTTGCAACCTCTCAGGTGCCTCAATTCACTCGGAGTTATGGATAAAATTAGGTCAGACTTAGCTTTGGAATCTCCTGTCTCCCATTTCGCTACTTCGGCTTCTCCACTTTCTCTAGCTGGCTTCTTGATACTCCCATTCACGTATCCCCAGGCGTCGTTCTTTATTAACACTGCTTCTACTTGGATCTTCCACGTCTCATAATTACTCTCGTTGAGTTGGTCAATTTTCACAGCACTACTCATTTCCGCTGAAAATGTCTTCCTTTTACCGTTAACACTATTCTTGATTCGTACATCTGTCATCTCCATATGTACGCTATGTGTGAAACTGATGAAAATGACTTCAAAAGATATTCTCAATCAAAATAATGTTGTAATATACAAATAGCTACTACATCAATAAACTCTGATTATTTTATACTAATCATAATAATCGACTCAGGTATAATAAAATATGCTCGTACATTTATCTATAATAACTTCATACATTACATCACTAATAATAAGACTAATTTGGCGTAGGTAAAAATCGACCCCGTTACCCGGCAGGTATTTCCATTACAATCGGTCAACGAAACGTGACGTCACCGTGTGGTGACGGGTTGAGAATTTCACCGCCCCCTTTCCTCACGTGGGTGTCGTAGAAGTGGACTATGGGATATGGTGGTGTGGGCATTGTGGTGTGGGCGATAGGCTGGCAACATGATCACTGATTCTCAATTTCGTTTTCGTTTCAATTCCTTAATTGCCAATAATGGCACTTTAACTTACAGTTTCATGTTCTCTGTCTACCCCGTCGGGGAATACAGGAGTGAGTTTACGTATGCATATATTTATGTAGTCAGTCAGTGCAGGCCGTAGTGAACTTTTGGAGATTAGCAGGTCCTGGAATCCAGAGTGCTCTTGGTATATATATGTAGATATATATATATATATATATATATATATATATATATATATATATATATATATATATATATATATATATATATATATATATATGTATATGTATGTATATAGTGTGTGTATCTTCGCCTGGCAGCCTGGCAGCCTGGCACCCATAGCACAGTATAATAAAGAGTACTATCGTACAGTATGGCCACTCCCGCTCCCCGCTGAAAGTGCCTCCCACCCCCTCTCGGTTACCTCACAGTTACCGCCTGTCAAAAACGCGAACAGTCGACCTGTCATATCTCACTCATACAAGCATGGCACGCGTTCACCTACACGAGCTTAGACTGTGTGCTAGGAACGCGCCTCTTTCATATATTTGATCGCCAGTGTCCGAGGTGTGCCCATAGTACTAGCTTTGCTTAGTTTGGGGCTAGGTTGATCTGTGTAAGGTGTCCCCCATTTCTTTTTCTTTTTAATTTACTTATATGTTAATACCATACCATTGTTCTGTTACAAAAGTATTAAATGATATTTAAATGCAAGAAGTTGCATGTCATTTCCGTTACATTGCGTTATTTAGTCGATAGCCTGAATAGGGATCACGACTACATAAAAAAATGGCATTCTGTTTAGTCCGTCAGTTAGATCGTCCAAAAATACTAAACACATAATTTTATTAATGAATAAATACAAATATATAGAGCATCAAAGTTCCGGAGTGGGGGCTTGTCATCACTTCTAAGTAAAAATTGTACCTAGGCGTGACGTCACGCGAAACTTCGACGCACTGTACCGTCGTCATTTTTCGTTTACGAGAAAAAAGAAAAAATACGTGTCGAAAATTCTTTGATAATCTAACTGACGGACTAATTCGTTTTTTTTAATCGTCTCGCCTAATATTGTCGTTTTGTGGTTAGCGATTTATCGTATCTCGCAAGCGAGCTATAGGGATCTCGGTTACGCTCTCTGGCAATTAAAATCATGAGAATGGTGCTCAGGCTGATTTAGACAGTGGGCGAGACCGCGAGCGATATAGTTATATTGCACACTGTTGAGTAATGCAATGAAACTCGCTGTTGGCCACTACCAGACTGCGAAACAGCGCCACCTAGTTTTAAGCCTGAAATGTCCATACATTTCAAGGGCACGTTTTTTGTATGGGCTTTGTCTGTCCCGATATTATAAATAAATAAATAATAAATATTATAGGACATTCTTACACAGATTGACCGAGTCCCACGGTAAGCTCAAGAAGGCTTGTGTGGGTACTCGGACAACGATATATATAATAATACAAATACTTATATACATAGAAAACATCCCTGACTCAGGAACAAATATCTATGCTCATCACACAAATAAATGCCCTTACCGGGATTCGAACCCGGGGCCGCGGCTAACAATAATATCGTCCTTGGTACAGTGGCTCGCGAGTTGGTACAGTGGCTTAACGGCCACTGGGCAGAAAGCGGTGTACACCTCTCGACACCCTTGAGTTATCACACCGGTGTTGCCCTTGAGCCATCTTGGATGTCGCTTTTTGTGGGGGCCCATCTTGTGGGGACGAGTCACCGTCTGCCGGAAATAAAATTGGATACCGTTTTATTAGGCAGGTGTCCGGTTTTTTATCCATAGCCCAGTATTTAGTCCATCACTTTCATCAAAATAGACCAGTTCATTTTAGATTCCATTAACTCTCAAATAGTCCTTACACCCTGGCGGGTGTTGCCTCTGCGTGTGTCCCATGATACGGGCAAGGGCAACATCCGCTCGGTGTACCCCTTACATTTCATTAAAGTGTCGAAAGGGCCTCTACGCGTTGGCTTCGGCCCCGCGCACGCCTCCCAAAGGTCCGGAACACCATTGTTCCGTGATGGGAAAGACATATCGTCCTTGCTTTTATTTTGAATGGAGTGATCAGTAAGTTACAAGTTTACAACGCTGAAACGTTCTAGTCCCAGATTTGTAAGAACCTCTTTCTGATGACAGCGTCCACAAAACGTAAACTCGCGCAACCTAATGAAATTTTAAATAAAATCCTGTAATAATATTTAAAAAAATCAAGTACTTAAAAACAATATTTCGCTTACTTTAAACACAATCTAACACATGTTACATTTTTGCGGATCTTAGTGAGTATTTTACGATATTAATTTATCACCCGAATTACTTATTATGCCATTTATCATTCATTTTTTAGGGTTCCGTAGTCAACTAGGAACCCTTATAGTTTCGCCATGTCTGTCTGTCCGTCCGTCCGTCCGTCCGTCCGTCCGTCCGTCCGTCCGTCCGTCCGTCCGTCCGTCCGTCCGTCCGTCCGTCCGTCCGTCCGTCCGTCCGTCCGCGGATAATCTCAGTAACCGTAAGCACTACAAAGATGAAATTTGGTACCAATATGCATATCAATCTCGCCAACAAAGTGCAAAAATAAAAAATGGAAAAAAATGTTTTGTTAGGGTACCCCCCATACACGTAAAGTGGGGGCTGATATTTTTTTTCATTCCAACCCCAACGTGTGATATATTGTTAGATAGGTATTTAAAAATGAATAAGGGTTTACTAACATCGTTTTTTGATAATATTTTTATTTTCGGAAATAATCGCTCCTAAAGGAAAAAAAAGTGCGTCCCCCCCTCTAACTTTTGAACCATTTGTTTAAAAAATATGAAAAAAATCACAAAAGTAGAACTTTATAAAGACTTTCTAGGAAAATTGTTTTGAACTTGATAGGTTTAGTAGTTTTTGAGAAAAATAAGGAAAACTACGGAACCCTACACTGAGCGTGGTCCGACACGCTCTTGGCCGGTTTTTTTTAATTAGTGCTGTGGCAGAGACTGTCATTTCGATTCAAATGATATTTCACTAAGTTGATAGAAATCGTATATTTGTTTAAGCACCTCCTTGTACATAGGGCCTAATCGATTCAACCAATTCGAAATTAATCGTTAGATTTGGCATACGATACGTCTTAGCCACATCGCAACATACTTCAAAACAAATGTGTCAAAAATGTGAACTTACAATTCTGGGACATTAGTGATATGGTTGTTAGCAGTGTCTAACAGCTAATAAATTGTCTTTTCGATCGTTCACTCTATTTATAAATTTTTAAAACAGTCCAACGTGCTCTAACTGAACTGTCTAAAAATGCTTAGAGTATCTTAACTTGTAATCAGTCTCAGTATGGGATGGGAATCAAATGGGAGAGTGAATGAACTAGCAACTAAAATATAGGTAAGAACGGAACGTTACAGGTTATTTGTTGTCATTTATGATGTACTAGCTTTTGCCCGCAGCTTCGCTCGCGTTAGAAAGAGACAAAAAGTAGCCTATGTCACTCTCCACCCCTTCAACTATCTCCACTTAAAAAATCACGTCAATTCGTCGCTCCGTTTTGCCGTGAAAGACGGACAAACAAACAGACACACACACTTTCCCATTTATAATATTAGTATGGATAGTATGGTTTAGTATGGATGTATGTTTCCGAAATCTTTGTAATGAGTGAACTTCTATTTAATTCAAGAAAGTATAATATAGTATTATATTCATCAACCCCCTTATTCATAAAAATTATTCATAAATTTTATGAATACGTCGGAAAGGGACAAACGAACTTTATCGGCTTGATAACTTAGTACGTTTATGAATAAGGGGGCAAGTATTTAGTCAGCTTACTGTGAATGTCTTTAGTGCTGTGCGAAAAAAAAATTAGGTCAAGTTTTGTAATTCGTATTTCATCATCATCATCCTCCTCGCGTTATCCCGGCATTTGCCACGGCTCATGGGAGCTTGGGGTCCGCTTTGACAACTAATCCCAAGATTTGGCGTAGGCACTAGTTTTTTTACGAAAGCGTCTGCCATCTGACCTTCCAACCCGAAGGGTAAACTAGACCTTATTGGAATTAGTCCGGTTTCCTCACGATGTTTTCCTTCACCGAAAAGCGACTGGCAAATATCAAATGACATTTCGCACATAAATTCCGAAAGATTCATTGGTGCGAGCCGGGGTTAGAACCCGCGACCTCTGGAACGAAAGTCGCACGTACTTACCGCTAGGCTATCAGCGCTTTTGTAATCCGTACCTATGTAATATAAAAAAATGTGTAACTCGTTATTTGGAACTACTTACCCACTTATTTTATTTTTATTTCCTCTTGTTCTGTACAACGTATTCTAGTGCATTTTACAACTCATTTGCATTTAAGAAAGGCTGGCTAGACAAAGAAACCCCACACTCACTGAAATAATTAATAAATATTTAAATGTTTATTTAGTAGAAAAACAAAACCAAGATATGAGCAAATATAAGGGCACAAGTGACACGACCTAGACGAAAACGTCTTTCATTTCATAACTTTCCTCATGCTCCGAGCGAAAAACGCCTTATTCGTTTTTCATCACCTACGGGCTGATTTTGAGTCTCACGCGTGATAATAAGTAAGTCACCGTTTTCAACCGGTATTTTAGTGACAAAATCCTTTAAGCGAGATTCAAAAATCGCCCTCCTAATCTTAGAATAACTTCGTAAAGAGCTTAAATCAAAGCTAGTCCGTTACCAAGCTCAAAGTGCACGTAATTACGGACTAAAGTCAGTATTGAGAATAATTATTCACGTTGGTTCTAATTTTATTTCGAAGAGAGGTATCGTAGCGTTCACTAATTGAGCAGACAATTAGACGAGCCCCACCTTCATTAGAGTAGGTGAAATACCATCTCGCCGATAACTTTCAGGGTTCGTGTAACGCTTTTACGTGTTTACCTTTATTTGGCTTGTCCTGGCCTAGACAATTTACCATGCAACTATTTTCTTATTTTTAGCAAAAGCGATTGAATTAATTTTTGTTACAAATTTATGCATTGCTACTTCTAACTTATATAAACTGACTTTTTTTAGGGATTTCTAAGTAACGACAAACTAAAGATACAAGATGTTGTACCAGCCATTGAAAAGAGCCTTCTTGCACCGGAAACATGGTCGCCGGATAGACGATAAAATATCAGGCCGTCCCTATCGCACTTACAAATAGTGGGATAGGGACGGCCTGCTATTTTATCACTTATCGCGCGACCATAATTGCCTGCCTTGACAGTTATACTTTTAAAAGCTCATATCACGTATGTAATGACATTAGCTGTCATTGCAACTACATATGTCTAATGGAAGGTACATTGCTGCTGAGAAACTTAAAGAGTGACTTAAAACACTTCTGAATTAATGAGGACACTAATGATTAATGAATGAATTATGTTTTTGGTAGAATTTATCGCCCATATATAAATAAGGCTTACACACTGTGCACTTTACCTTAAAGATGTATCCTGAATGTCATGCACTGAAAACAAAATTGCTATGTCAGTTATTATTCATTTAGGTAAAATCTAAAGCATGCATACGATCTGCAGTCGCTGGTGTCAGTTACATTTAGCGTTCTTTTCCCTAGTTTTTCCTCTTTGTACTCAATGCCTTAAGAGACTGTTTTGAACGGGAGTCCGGAAGGGAGGCTAGATACGCTCTGCTTCATTTTAGGGTATCTTAGGCAAACCTTCCTCATTTTATTACTTCTCCGGCTAATAAGTCTTAAAAGATTATTTATAGGATATGTTGGTTAGGAAAGGTATCATGGTATTATGGTGAATTCAGATAATATCCGTTACTATAATTTACTAGGTGGGTAGTGTTGTAGTCATGTTTAGCTTAGCTACAATAAATAATAGAGTTTCTTTGATTAAAGTTGACGGGAAGTACCTCATCATCCTCCTTGCGTTATCCCGGCGTTAGCCATGACTCATGGGAGCCTGGGGTCCGCTTTGACAACTAATCCCAAGATTTGGCGTAGGCACTAGTTTTTACGAAAGTGACTGCCATCTAACCTTCCCACCCGAAGCGTAAACTAGACCTCATTGAAATTACGGACGGGACGGGAAGTACCTACAATCAGATTTTTTTGGCACCACTCAGTAGTTGAAGTCGGAGTTCAATTAAAGCCGATTCGACTACGGAACCCTCAAAATACAACTACATAACATACGGTGTATACCTACCTAATACCTACACCTGAAGGTTATTTTAAAAGTTACCTACTTATAATCGTTAATTTATATACACTTAGTTCTTGACCTGAATTTATCTGGAACTCATTATTTTAAACAGTGTATGGTTCATATCCGTCTTCGCCTTTGCACATGATGTCCATTAACAAGACGAATGTTTATTTTTTTAGGCAGACATATGGACCTAGTTCCAGTAAAAAATATTCGCACGTAGTTTTTTTATTGTTAGTATCTAGCTCGTAGTCCTAAAAATATAATATAATAGTGACTATTATTTAAACAAAACGATTTTTTTTTTCAGGAACTGACGTGTACGTACTTATAAATATTAATATCATAATTTATCAAATTTCTTCTAGTTTATTTAGATATTACACATCTTGAATAAAGTCAGCCAAACTTTTAGTATAGCAGCCTCTGCATCCAAACTTTCCTACATGTAAGTAGTACAACAAATTCGCGGATCAGATTATGCGTCAAAAGTGTCTGTAACATTCTCTTTAACAACAACTATAATAGTACATCAGCAGTTCTCGAAAAGTTTGTACAAAAATTAAGGAAAAAGTTAAATTTGTTTTTATTTATTCCTATTTTGTTACCAAGATTTTGTTGATGAATTGAGATTTTATTAAGTTTTATTTCGTCATTAAGGTTCTCTAGTATCTATATTTTCTTAATTATAACAATTAACCTGTATATATCTTACGAAAGTCGACTTATTTTACTAAATGTTGGTAACAAAATAGGATCAATTAAAATTTGCTGACGTGGCTATGTACAAAGTTGCCGGGAACGGCTCACATTAAGATACAAGTGCGTAAAAAACCAAGTTCGAAACGAGTGACAATAAATTAAAACACGACCGAAGGGTTTTGACCTGACATATCGTCACTACTTTAAAAAAAACTTGTATCTTCGTCTGTCAATGAAAAGAAAATTGTAGTAAGTATGTATGGAATGCATATAGACTTACTGCGTTTTAACTTTGAGGAACAGCGTGAGATACGAGATTTTTTAAAAGTAATGACGATATAATGAACCACTTCTCGCACTAGTGCGTAAAAAAGCACCATCTGTAGGTACTGAAAAATATTTATACATACATACATACAATCACGCCTGGGTCCCATGAAGGGGTGGGCAGAGCACATGAAACTACTGGTTTCAGTGCCACTCTTGGCAAATAAGGGGTTGACTGAAAACGAAACTTGAAGGTTGCCAGCCTCTCGCCTACGCCACAATTTAACCCATATCCCACAGTCGACTTCTACGACACCCACGGGAAGAGAGGGGGTGGTGAAATTCTTAACCCGTCACCACACGGGCAAATATTTATTATTTTTAAATATAATAAATGCGTCAAAATAATTATGTTGATACCTTGGCTAAATTACTTTTTCTGTAGATGGTGCAAAGTGGTGTAGATACTCTAGTGTTTAAGACTAAGACTAATAATTTTGAGAAATTGCATCAGCCAAATCGATCTACATATCTCTATATTAAATAAATTTTTTTAAATAAATAAATATTATAGGACATTCTTACACAGATTGACTGAGTCCCACGGTAAGCTCAAGAAGGCTTGTGTTGTGGGCACTCAGACAACGATATATATAATATATAAATACTTATATACATAGAAAACATCCATGACTCAGGAACAAATATCTGTGCTCATCACACAAATAAATGCCCTTACCGGGATTCGAACCCAGGACCGCGGCGCAGCAGGCAGGGTCACTACCGACTGCGCCAGACCGGTCGTCAAATATGAAACACTACATCAAAATTCAGATACTTTCGGTGCGTTCCTTCATCCGCTAATATTGATACTGAATATACCTACATCACATATTTTCATAAAGTGCAAGAGTGGGGAGCTGTCACGGAGGCTGCTTGTCTGCGAGTCGGCAAATCCAATTGAATAAAGTCATGTTGCATTTGTTTACGTTTGCTTCATTCTCAAGTGAATGTTGCGTTATAATATCATAGCTTATTTTTCATTTTTCTTTTTGTCTGCCTACTTTGCACGCATCCGCGTCGTCTATGTAGGGCACAAGAAGTGAAAATTGTAGTAAAACCGGCCAAGAGCGTGTCGGGCCACGCTCAGTGTAGGGTTCCGTAGTTTTCCGTATTTTTCTCAAAAACTACTGAACCTATCAAGTTCAAAACAATTTTCCTAGAAAGTGTTTATAAAGTTCTACTTTTGTGATTTTTTGCATATTTTTTAAACTTATGGTTCAAAAGTTAGAGGGGGGGACGCACTTTTTTTTCCTTTAGGAGCGATTATTTCCGAAAATATTAATATTATCAAAAAACGATCTTAGTAAACCCTTATTCATTTTTAAATACCTATCCAACAATATATCACACGTTGGGGTTGAAATGAAATAAAATATCAGCCCCCACTTTACATGTAGGGGGGGTACCCTAATAAAGGTTCGTTCTCAAAAAAGTGGCACCGTCAGGGTAAAGTGAATGAAAAAAAATGAAAATGGTTTTTTGTACCTTTTTGGATTTAAATATGTTTTTGAGTGCATCAATGATACGGAATTTGCAGGAGGGAACGAAATAGTCGTAAAAACGTAGAACTTATAGCGAGTTGAAATTTTAGACATACAGGAGAAAGTGAATAGACAGGGTAGCAGGGAAAACGTGGCAGGATAAAGAGAGTTTGAATGAAAAAACAAGTTTACCACTAATAATTCAACGTATATCGACTATTATGATTTCGTTGGGATTCAATTTTTTTTCTTTAAGTAGAAACAAAAGCAAAAAAAAGTATTTTTTTAAACAATATCCATTATTTTTTATTCAAAATAGTTGAAGTACAGTAAGTGATATCTGATTATTATTTTCAGTCACGATGCCTGCAGTGTTTGACTGGTAGAGAATGCCTTAAGGCATTATGTACACCATTTTGTACTTTTTTATGTGCAATAAAGAATAAATAAATAAGTACCTACAATCACAGTCTTGTAAAACAACAAAGCACATATCATGATTCACAATGTGAGTTGTACTTGTGCATGTAATGCCTGCAATGGCTGCCCCAGTGGAAGAGTTGGTTCATCTCCTTGATGTCTCCTTGGTAACAGATGTCGAGATAATGAGGTCAGTATTTAAAATGAGGGCCACTCTAGGGCCGGACGGTGTGCCTTTTGGCTCTTTAAACATCTTGGAAGTAGATTACGTGGCCACATTGACGACTGCATCCGAGAGGGTATAAATTCTCGTTGGAAGGTGGGCAGACTGTGCCTTTCGAAAAAAGGGTAGTCCAGCTGACTGTCCCTTAGGATACCGTCCCATTGCCCTCCTAGATGAAACTGGCACGATATTGAGCGCATCATCGTAAGTCTCATCTACTGCTGTGCACGCATTTTGAAAGACACGTGCCCAAACATCAGAGATCGGGTTCTGGGAGGAGCGATAGACGCAATTGATGCGCTGCATAAATACAGCGGTCTGGTAGCAGAGACAAGGCAGGGAGCTATCGCAGTATCTCTTGACATTGCCAATTACTTTGGCTTTCTTCCTTATGTGGTAATAAAATAGGCGCATTGCTTCCACGATGCGCCTTTCTATTTGAAGATCATCATTCACCATAGGGCATTACCATGCAGATAGAGTACTGCTCAATGAATCAGGAGGAAGATGCCTAGAAAGACGAATGGAGTGTGGTGTTCCTACCGGCTGCGCCATATAAACGTATAGGGACAGGTCAATGAGACTACGTGCTCAAATCAAGACTGACTTCTTTATTCTTCTTCTTACCCACATGCATATTCATAATAATCATAACCTACCCACAGTTTTCCACAGGGGTCGGTACTGGGCGCCTGCTCTGGAGCATTGGCTTTGACTTGGCTATCAGAGTAGTCCAACTTCTCCGCATGATCACCATTTGTTATGCCGATGACACAATAGTAGCCGTGAGGGGAAGAAAGTACCAGGATAATAAGGAGAGCCACAGTGGCAACTGAGCTCACAGTTAGGCGCATTAATTTGTTTGGGCTTGCGGTGTTACTTGCCACGACCGATGACGTGGTTTTCCAAGGAAAGGTTGGCTTCTGCCCGAAGATAGTGATTGCTGCCGACCTAGCCAAAATGATAATCGTTGACGCTATACGCCGATCGAAATGCAATCTGGTTCTGTAATGCCTATATGCAAGAGCGATAGGGATGTTGCCTTGCCTATTGGCGGTGAGGCGGTCCCTCTTACGCCCCAAATTAAGTACTTGGACTTAAATTCAAACCAAAATTGGTACTCCGAGGAACATTTTATCAAATTGGTTCCTAGCCCCGTCGGGACTGCTTCGGCGCTGAGCAGACTATTGCCCAATATCGAAGGACCCAATGCCCCATATCGGCGCTTATATGCGAACGTCATCCGCAGCGTGTATACAAAATTTCAGCTCAGTCGGTTGAAAATTTCTGCTTCAAATTGGATTGCAAGATTTGACCTCAACATACATACAAACATACATACATACATACATTGCAAGTTAGTAAAAACCATGTTAAAATAGCTTTTTTTTACTTGTGTTTCTTTATCCTGTCAACAGTCACTTTACCCTGCAGAGTGATGGCAGGATAAAGTTACACAGGGTGTAGTGAAAATCCGATTAACTAGATATTATCTCCGAAACTGTTGATAATACAACTGTCATAATTTTAATATACATAGTTATACTTCAATACAACATTAAAATGTTATTGGTAAAAAAACTGCCGTATTAATATTTTAAAATAATCATGCCAGAATAAAGTGGACATACCTGTTACAAACTCCGAACGTCACACTTTGAAAACTTCTAACCACAAGACCGCAGCACCTCACACACAAACCTTTACACCGGCGGCTAGAACCATACTGGCTACGTGTTTTACGTATATTAGGGCCTCAATAAGACTTTCTGTGTGTGAGTGAGGTGCAATACCGCGGACGCACAGGATATGGAGAAAATATCGCGGGACAAACTTTGAAGGTGAAAATTAGTGTTCAAAAGTAATCGAAACATCCCGTGCAACGTATATTTAAGAATATAGTGGTCTATTCTCTACAAAAAACGATATTTTATTATCATAAAACTGCAATTTAATAATCTATAGAGCGAAAACTTGAGCAGTGTCGCGTTGTGACAAGGCAGGGTACAGTAGAAAACGGTCTTCTTTTTTTTTTTTTTTTTACAAAAGTATTATATTTATAGAAAAAATATGTGTTGGCCTCGATGTGTCACGTTAATGCCTACTTATGAAAATTTTAATTATATGTGAAAATTATATATTTCGCATACTTTCTATTCAAAAACGTGATGGCAGGGTACGATGCCACTATTTTGAGAATTACCCTAAAACATTTTTTTCCATTTTTTATTTTTGCACTTTGTTGGCGTGATTGATATACATATTGGTACCAAATTTCAGCTTTATAGTGCTAACGGTTACTGAGATTATCCGCGGACGGACGGACGGACGGACGGACGGACGGACGGACGGACGGACGGACGGACGGACGGACGGACGGACGGACAGACAGACATGGCGAAACTATAAGGGTTCCTAGTTGACTACGGAACCCTAAAAATGGTAGAATGTTTTTAATAAAATAGTATTAGGTATGTATGATGGAGTTCCTCTTTAATATTTGAGAAAATAAAAACAATTGACGTACTTACTAATAATAATAGCAAGAGACCGAAGCCGCCAGATGTTTATTTTTTTTCTCATGGGTTAAATCTATGGGGTGTATAGTTAGTTCGGGCCTTTAATGTCTGCATAGTAGGTCATTTGTTTGCATATTTGCTAGATGGACCCGACAGCCATTTTTCTACTACCAAGGCCTATAAAGGTAAGAAAAAATAAAATTAACTTTCCTTAAATTTTCAAGGCTGACGACAAAATGTCATTCGTTTGAAGGTAGAGATTACTAATAAATTATGTAAGATCAGAGAACCATTGATTCTTCATACAAAGTAGGTTTTCATTGCTGTCTTTATAATCACATTTATCGAAATTGTTTGTACACAAGGTTAGGTATTTTAATTATGAATCAATATGCCAGCCAATACGGTGTGTAAGCCTTATAGGGCGATAAATCAAACTAGACATAGAATTTATTTGTATGGATAAAATTTTAATTTCAATTCTAAGTAATAGTTATCTAATTACATTTATCATGTCATATACTAACCGCCGTTAAGAAATTCGCCTGTATGACATTTAGGTACACTGAGATTTCAGCAATAAAAATTTTGCGTCGGTAAGAAAAATTCGTTTTACTATTAAAATAGAATTACATTTATTTAATAGGTACCATGTTTTTGACAATAACCAATTAATGATGACAAACATGGAACGACGGGACAAATCTGTGACTAAAATACGTCAATTTATAAATTAATTTCAATATCCAGGGAATGAAATGTATGTATGTAAATGAAATGTAGTAAGAAATGTAGTTTCCGGACGAACGTCCCCTTGGCCACTTCTTTTAATATCAAATTTCCGCTACCTGGAATGTTTTTTTAGAATCAACGAAAATGAAACAAATTACATATGATAGTGACGGTCTGACAGTTTAGTAACAAGGCAGTCGCAACCTTTGGCACCATTAGGTTGCGACTCGCGTCGTATACACTCGTCGGCGGATCATGTTGGACTAGCTAAAATTGCAAAGAAATCCCGCTCGCTGCCGGCCGCCCGCTCCGCCTAATTGTGGCTTGGGTGGCGATTTATTTCTGAATCATGTGGTGAAGTGTAAACACTGCCTTATGAATACCAATGTATCAGGGGTAGTTGAGGGAGTAAATTCAGTAATGTGCTCAATAGATTATCATGAAGTTCATGAAATTCATGAATTTTAGTATGGCCATCTGTTAATATGTACCTACCTATCTGATGAAGTGATGATAATATAGCGTTGGTTTAGGAGGTACGAGTATATAGTTGTGTGTACTTTATTTTGGATTAATTTCTCTTACACTTTTTAATGTATTTAACTACAATGCCTAAATATATTAAGTCTTATAGTAGGTATCATACTTTAATACACATTGTAATTAGATTTTAGTTCTTGAATAAATAGATTAAAAAACCGGCCAAGAGCGTGTCGGACCACGCTCAGTGTAGGGTTCCGTAGTTTTCTGTATTTTTCTCAAAAACTACTAACCTGTTTTGAACCTATTAAGTTCAAAACAATTTTCCTAGAAAGTTTTTATATAGTTCTACTTTTGTGATTTTTTTGATATTTTTTAAACATATGGTTTAAAAGTTAGAGGGGGGGGGGCACACTTTTTTTTCCTTTAGGAGCGATTATTTCCGAAAATATTAATATTATCAAAAAACGATCTTAATAAACCCTTATTCATTTTTAAATACCTATCCAACAATATATCACATGTTGGAGTTGGAATGAAAAAAAATATCAGCCCCCACTTTACATGTAGGGGGGGTACCCCAATAAAACATTTTTTCCCATTTTTTATTTTTGCACTTTGTTGGCGTGATTGATATACATATTGGTACCAAATTTCAGCTTTCTAGTGCTAATGGTTACTGAGATTATCCGCGGACGGACGGACGGACGGACAGACAGACATGGCGAAACTATAAGGGTTCCTAGTTGACTACGGAACCCTAAAAATTGCAATTAAGTAAATTTAAATCGTATTTTTGGAAATTTGTACATTTGTAAACACACACGAATAAAAAATGTCCGAAGAGAATTTTCTGCTCATAATATTAGAGTCGTGTTCGGTTATTTGCATTCAGATGTAATAATCGATTCTTTGCAGAAGATGGCTTAGTTAGGGCTGAATTTTTGTATATTTAATATACTATTTAAGCTTTCTGATAGCAATATAAATACGTAATAGTAGGTACGAATTAAAAAACATATACCTACGTCCTACTTACAGCATTAGGAGTGTGGGAATTTATTTTCGTGAAAGTATCTGCGCCAAAAGGGGCTGCCGAATCGTTTTAAGGGCGGGGCGTGTTCGGCGGGTTTGCCCAATGACTGAACTCTTATTAAGGTCATTCGGTATATTCGCCAGTATATAACATGATCTTAATTTAGTTTACCCTTATTGTCATCATTGGCGAGAGGTACTTAAATTACTGTGATACGAAAGATATGATATAACTCCGTTTAAGATAATTAATAAAGTGTAATGAAAATATTTTTATGAAAATTATACTCGTATAGAGAGTGCTACGTCTTTGGTTTATAGTCGACTAGATTTTGCCCGCAGATTCGCTCGCGTTAGAAAGAGAAAAAAGTAGCCTATGTCACTCTCCATCCCTTCAACTGTCTCCACTTAAAAAATCACGTCAATTCGTCGCTCCGTTTTGCCGTGAAAGACGGGCAAACAAACAGACACACACACTTTCCCATTTATAATATTAGTATGGATTAGTATGGATTGGCGTGAGGTACTTTAATTACTGTGATAGGAAAGATATACCTAATACATATAACTCCGTTTAAGATAAATAACGTGAAAGACAAAGCGGTACCTTAAAAATATTTTTATAAAAACTATGCTCGTGTGGTACTACATCTTTGGTTTATAGTCGATTAGATGGTGTGATAGCACAGATATTTTTCCTAAGTCATGATTCTTACGTGTATATCGTTGAGTAGGTGCTTACCCATACCACAAGCAACCTTGAGTTTATGCAATAGAATCCTATATTTTTTTCTTTATTCATAACTAGTTTTTTCCCGCGGCTTCGCTCGCGTTAGAAAGAGAAAAAGTAGTCTATGTCACTCTCCATCCCTTCAACTATCTCCACTTAAAAAATCACATCAATAAACACTTTCCCATTCACAATAATAGTATGGATAAGATGGTGTGATGAGCACTAATATTATTCCTGTCATGATTCTTACTATATCGTTGATTGAGTACGTACCCATACCATACCACAAGCAACCTTGAGTTTATGCAATATAATCCTATATTTTTTCTTTATTCATAATTTGTCTTCTATAAAAACGCAAAAAATAACACACCTATACTAAATATACCACAAATTACCCGAGGCCGAGGTAGGCCAAAAATGAGATGGCGGAAAGACCCTGGACTCATTTTGTGGCAATTGGTGGGAGCATGCACAAAGCCGTGACGAGTGGCGGAAAATAGGGGAGGCCTTTGCCCAGCAGTGGGACACAATATAGGCTATTAAAAAAAACAAAATACATAAAATACGCTTCACCGCCGTAATGATGAAGGACTACGGCGGTCTTTAACAGCCTGCTTCAGCTCGTTTTTGGATATCCTGCCGGTATATTCTGGAGACTCTTTGCATATGGGTTCTAGAGGCGTGGTGTATAATTTAATGTAAATATCGAAATAGATTTAATAATTTTAATTTTGAATTTTTATGTTTTTTGACTTTTATTACCTATGTTATTTAATGCCTGAATTTTATCTTTATTTTTATTTTCAATATTGTTTAATTTCTATTGACGATTTTTTAATGTTTAAATTCTGTGCTTTTATTGTAATGTATTATATACATATATCTATGGGTCATTTGCCTGAAATTTTTTTTTTTTAATTGAATTGAATTTATTCATCCTCAACCACACCAGTTCTGCATCTGATCCGACAGCCTAGCGAGAGTATCTATTTATACATCTATTTTGTTATTTACAGGTGGCCTCCGAGGACTTGTACTGGGAGGGAGAGGAGGATGCGTCGAACGAGTTCCTTGAGGTTAAAGAACACGAGAGCGGCCTCGCCGGTCACCTGTCAAGAATAAAACGGCAGTTTGATTTCTTTAACATATTTTGTAAGTAAATTTAGAATGTTAAATGAAAGATTTGTCATATTTATGATATAATTTTGAAAATCTCATATAATATATTAAACTAAGACTAATTGCAAACTTCCCAATTCAGTAGGTTTTTTTTTATACTACGTCGGTGGCAAACAAGCGTATGGTCCGCATGATGGAAAGCGGTAGCGGTCGCAACGGCCGTAACTCAAGAAATGTCATGTGCGCGTTGCCAACCCATTAAAAACTTGTACACTTCACACTCTTGGTAGTGTTTATGTTGCAATTTTCAAAATTATCCCTTTTTGTCAGATTTCCCGCGTGTGCTGTTTGAATTCCGCTATCTTCGAGATATGTTTACTTTTAGTTATAGGCCTACTGCTAATTTAAATTTAAATAAATAAATAAAGAATTATCTAGCTATCATTATTAATATGTTCACGCTACGTGGCGATGAAAACGCACTCTGACTCTGTCGCGCCGTTGGTGCCAACATTGGTTTCGTCACTACTTTCAAAAAACTTGTATCTTCGTCTGTCAATGAAAAGAAAATTATAGTAAGTATGTATGGAATGAATATAGACTTACTGCGTTTTAACTTTGAAGAGCAGCGTGAGATACGAGTTTTTTTCAAAGTATTGACGGTTTGTTTTTACATAACAAAAGCTCTAAATAGGTGTATGAATGTTTCAGCATCATCGTCGTCGACTACGCCGGAGCCGGGGGACATCGAGGACACCACGGACGACCCAGCCGGCGGCGCCGCACCGTAAGCGCTTTAAATATACATCATACATACAATCACGCCTGTATCCCATGAAAGAGGTAGGCAGAGCACATGAAACTACTCAAGTTTCAGTACCAATCTTGCCAAATAAGTAAGGGGTTGAAAGAAAAACGAAACTGTGACATTGCAGTGACAGGCTGCCAGCCTCTCGCCAACGCCACAATTTAACCCATATCCCATAGTCGCCTTCTACGACACCCACGGGAAGAAAGGGGGTGGTGAAATTAACAACTTTAATAATAATAACTAAATCATTTTCAATTTCGGCTGAGGACAACTAATTTAAACATTTTCTGCGGTTTCAATTATTAAAGATCCCTACAGCAAGCTCAAAAAGGCTCGTGTTGTGGTGTTCCTAGGCAACGATGAATACACGGTGTAACACGAGGAACCCGAAAGATTTTAAGACGATACGGTAGGGGTCAATTCTCTATACAAACGCTCTCGACTATTTCCTGTTTTTGAAGATAGAGCAATGATTTTTTCAACACAGATTGTTATTATTTTTATCTGTGTCGGATTGTTTTGCTTTTTATGATATTCTGCTTTTTAAAGACTCTAGAGCCAATCAAAAATTTCCAAAAACGGCCTTTTTCATTGTGGCGCAAAAAAAGGTGTGATACTCAAGATTGGTAACAATTAACCAAAAAAGCTAAACGGACCGACATAGATTATTTCATTGTTATTCAGATTCTCAAATTTCGTTCCGATTGATTAAGTTTTGAAGGAGGAAAGAGTCGAGAGCGGAACCTCGATTTTAAAGATTTTTTTGAAATATCTTTTGACTGAGTTGTTCTTAATGGACAATTTTTTTTCGATAAATCTAGTTAATAACACTTGTATATTTAACTAAAATTCCCAAGATGAAAGGGGGGCTCCTTTCCATTTTAGCATTTTCGCTAGTAGCGAATCGCTACCATATCCTCTTAACCATACATATGTGTCTGAGAAAAAAAAAATGTTTAATAAACTAAAAAAAATCTAAAGCTAGAATATTACTTTTCTAGTCCCCGAATAGATAACGTGCTAGTTAATCAGTGCTAACCCGTTATACTTACATGCGTGTTAACGATTTAAAACACTACATTACATTTGAATGTATTTTAATTTATCCCACACTCTTTGCGTATTGCCTACTTTTGGCACTCGTGTCGTAATATACCACTACAATGATACGAGTAAGTAATGCACGTTGCTTCTCATTTCAGATTCGACGATGAAAACGGCGACGGTTCCGGCGCACACGTCCCCGTGGACACCTCGGAGCCGAAGGAAAGTGAGTATAAAGCCATTGTTTGTCTTTAGCTGCACCACCTGCTTAACTCAAGGTTAGTGGGCTGCCAACTGTCAAATTCCATATAAAATGGTTGGTTACCTTCGGGTTAACCCTCCATTTTCGGTGGTGCAAGTGACCCTTAGTCCGTTTTCACATTATCCAATCCGATATCGGATGTCTGAAGGATTTCAATGGAAAAATTACAAGATGACGCCTGTGATGTATGGGATATCGGTTCGACATCCGATATCGGATCGGATAATGTGAAAACGCACTTAGATACATACCTGGGATAACTCGGGGCACTTATACTACAGTGATGTAGCAAAATATTTATCGAAAATGTAATACATCGATGTTGCTGTCAACATATAAAAATGTTTAGAAAATAAATATTATTAATGTTCTCTATAATTTGAAATTCAAGCGAGCATTTAGTATAGGGCATTAAGTATAGGTTAATATTACTTAGTCCAACAATTGATGCTCAGAGTGCATTGAGCTAAACCGGCTCTATCCCTATCCCTGTAGAAGATATTGTACGAGTACTTATAGCACTTAGACTTTTTTCCGCAAGGAAAGCGTCAACATTCGATCAGCTGCACTAAACAAAGTTGCCGTTATTTGGCTTCAAAAAACAGTATTCAAACCTCGATAAATTAGCAAGAAAGCTTCAGATATCATAAACGCGACCACACGTATTAATAATTGATCCTTAGTTATTAGTTATTACCTATTTAATTTATAGTATGATAAATAAATAACAAATTATCAGAATAATGTTTATGAACTAAACGGATTTTTAAATGACAGGGAAAATATAAAAATTCACTTCTCCGGTAGGCTTTTGTTCGGTTGGTCAGAGCAAATACACCGTGTTCCAAAAAGTCGCAGGTCGAGTCCTGCCGAATATTACCATTTTTGCTTTCATTTCAAAATTAGTCGTGCCACTCATAGGTGTTCCTGCCTGTAATTTCTGCTTAAAAGTAATTGCATTTATAATGAAAATGAACTTTTATTATTAATAGGTAATAATATAATAAAGAGATATATGTTAACGTTTCGCAGAGACACTTCGTGTTACCTTCGTGGCAATGCAACCGTACCAGGAAGAATACTCCAACCGAGACTCGCCTCAGTTCCAGAACTTTTCCAAGTCACTGGCCAACGCCGTTAATAAGATATACGAAGAACAAGGAAGAAACAGAGAAATATCTGGCACTCAAAGAGCAAGTCTCGTTAGGATACAGTAAGTTAAAATTATTATTAATTAAAATACTATTCCATTTCTTTCCCATCACGGAAACGATAGGGTATTTCGGACCTTTGTGAGGCGTGCGTGGAGCCGAAGCCAACAAGTAGAGACCTTTTTTGACACTTTAATGAAATGTAAGGGGTACACCGAGCGGATGCTGCTGCAGCAGAGGTAGCACACGCCAAGGTGTAGTACCTCTGCCACACACTCGACGACAGGCGTGGGAAGAAGCGAGGGAAGAAAGCAGAGGCATAGTGTGGTCGTCATGCCGACCGCTCCCTATTTTGTCGGTTTTTTGGCACGAGTCAAAGGGCCGGCAACAACCGAGTGCGATAATCGCGCGAGTAGGGCAGTATGTGCAGCGCGAGGGGCAGCGCGAGGAGCATAGTGTGGCAGAGGTAGACTATTTGAGAGATAATGCTATTCCATTTATTATTTTATTTATTGACCTATGAGTATACTGTGGCTTCAAGACACACGAGTCTTAAAGGCGTCAATTTAATAATTCGCTCAAAAGCTGAATGTACAATAAAAATACCTTGTACTCATAAGTTTTGAGATTAAATGGTGTTGTTATTACACTGAATCGTAAAAAACGAACGTGTGTAAATAATACTAGTATAATGATATATGAAACGACTATAACTGCGTCAAACTTTAATTCTGTAATTTGTGTTACTTTCAGTTAACGATTTCCGACACGTTCTAATTGAAAAATGCACTTTAAATATTGCTCAACCCTCTAGGTCAACATATGTAGACCAGTGGAATCATTTAGGCTATAATTAATAAATAAAAAAAATAAAAATAAAATCTTTATGTCCAGAAAAGTCAGTTACATATGCAGCAGGGGTCCCCGTACTAGGCTTTGCCTGTATCGCGGGGTACCAGTTACAAATTAAACAACAGAAATAAAGTTACAAAAACATAAAATCCAGCTTTTGGTTTAAGAAACTTAAAACTAACAATAACAATCATAAAATATTGCCATGAGATTAGATACACAAGAAAAACACTAGGACTAACATACATTGTTCACTTATCCTTGCCACACAGATCCCTTGCACTAATCCCATTCACATTGGGGTTAGCGCAGCATATCTTCCTCTTCCATACCTCTCTATCACCATATCATCTAACACAGAAACACCTATCGTTACAGATCTCGAGCCACTGACGACTTCTCCTGCAAGGTGACTTTAGACATCGTAACGACGGGATATTACGACATGGACAAGATCGCTCAGATCCTCCAGGACCACATACACAACCGTCGCTCTCTAGAGGGAGTCGTTGTCAGCGAGGCAGACTTCAGCGCTACCAGCGTCGACCCAGGTCTTTAAAACACTGCTTTACAGGCAAATTCTAACGTATCTACATCGACATCAGAATGATATCCAAAAGATGAAGAAAAATTTAGTCATAGTGCACGAGCGACATCTACGATATCCGAATGACATCTTTCGATGTTCTAAACAATATCAGTGTGGTTTATTTAGAATCGGCCTGTTAGCCTCATTGGCGTCACTCCACAATTCCACAACCGTTGCTCCCTGGAGAACTTGGTTAGTGAACAGACTTCAGCGCTACCAGCGTCGAAGTACCAATGAGAAGGCACACTGACATTTTATCCCGCCAGGTGGCGCCTGTGCAATTGTGTAGGTGTGTCACTGTCATTTACAACTTGTTACTATTGTCCCAGAGCTGTAAGAACCTCTTTTTGACACATGACAGCGTCCACAAAACGTAAACTCGCGAAACCTAATTAAATTTTAAATAAATTCCTGTAATAATATTTAAAAAAATCAAGTACTTAAAAACAATATTTCGCTTACTTTAAACATAATCTAACACATGTTACGTTTTTGCGGATCTTCGTTAGTGAGTATTTTACGATATTAATTTATCACGCAGGTTTACTTATTGTGTCATTTATCATTCATTTTTATTTTTAAACTAGTGCTGTGGCGGAGTCTGTCATTTCGATTCAAGAGACATTTCAGTAAGTTGACAGAAATCGTATATTTGTTTAAGCGCCTCCTTGTACATAGGGCCTAATCGATTCAACCAATTCGTAATTAATCGTTAGATTTGACAAACGATCCGCCTTAGCCACATCGCAACATACTTCAAAACAAATGTGAACTTACAAATCCGGGACTATAGGTGTAATAGCCCCACATATTACCGATAAACGTTGTTTCATATGTGAGAGGGAGAAAAAATATCTTCTCGCTCTCACGTATGAAATGACATCGGCATGGTTCGGGAATGTGTTATGGGCTATGTCTATTAAAAAAACCTACAGATAAAGTAAAAAGCAGTCTTATTCTTTACCTGTACAAAAGTCGTCTTAAGGTGGCGCCATCTATCGCATCTAGATATATGGTGACCTTTCAGTGTGCCTCCTCGTTCAAACGTACACCGACAGCAGAACCCGAAAGATGTCATTCAGTCATCGTAAGTAGTGGTCGCGCCAATACAGCTACGGGCAATGGGTATCAGCAAATGCACGATATCATAAGGACATCTTTCAGATGTGCTGCTGATGTTAATGTAAGCATAGATTAAATATAAGAAAATGCGACTGCCTTAGGTCGCGCATACATTACACCACACATAGATGGCGCCACAAAAAAATATCTTGTAGCTTTCGATTATACTTGTAGATGGCGTTAAGTGTAACTTTTGACATAGGTTTATGTCTCGAAAGTGATACTTAACGCCAATCTACAAATAATCGATGGCAACAAGCCTTTTTTTTGTGGCGCCATTTATGTGGTGTAGTGTATGCGCGTTCTTAGGCGGTCGCATTTTAATGTATGGGATGATATGATCTTCGTATATTTAATCTATGGTGTAAGTTAGAACGGGCCTGTCCTGTTAGCCTCATTACCGGAGTCTGAGCTATCTGATTCTTTCGGATACCCAGTCCACATACACAACAGTCGCTCACTGGATTGGCGGTTTGGCGGCTCCGTGGTCCAGATCTGAAGCCAATTTAGATTACCTCCTGGTGTACCGATTAAGCATGAAGCAGCGGACCAGAACATGTATTGTAAAGATATAAAAATAAGGTGGAATTGGTTGCTTTAAAGTACTACAGCAGGATTGACAGTACCTAGTAAACAGGTAAGGTAGGTAGGTAAAAAATGCAGGCACCTGCATAGCAAAGTTATCATTGAAGTTTATTTATTTTCTATAAGTATATTATTTTTAACGTTATTTTTATAATTTAAATAACTTCCCAAGGAATTTATGTACCTAATTAAAATATGCACTTTGGTTTTATGTCTTAAATTCTTTTGAGAAAGTCTCGCATAACACATGAAAGCTGAACCTCTTTCGTTTTTTAAACACGAATAGATCAACAATAGAAGACATTTTTTTTATTATAGACTGACAAGTGATTGACCTTAGTCGCACGCCGAAGTTGTAGCTCACTAGTTTTTAATAGCCATGATTCACTCTTGCCTTAAATATAACTCCGTATAGACAGATAAAGTCTAAGAAAAAACGTACGTGGCCTAGATGGCATTACACCTTTGGGGTACGCTCAGCTAGATGGTGATAATATTAATATTTGACATTTTAACACATATCAGAAGCTAAGAATATGGGCCAAATTGTCAAAACTGAAGTTCAAAAGTTTTAAACCTGTGTCAAGAGATGGCAGTCTATGCACTGTGATTACACATTTTACTTAAACTTCTCCTCTTTGACTTAAATATGCCCAGTAAGTAAAGATATATGTTATGTAGCATCAACTGAGTCGTGCCCAGACGACTGGGTCCGGTGCGACGGCGGCGCCTGCCACCCCGGCTACACACGCTGTAACGGCGTCAAGGATTGCTCAGACGGCGCCGACGAGGCTGGCTGTCCCTCGGGTATTCTTATTTCCGAATTCATTTATATACACGGTGGAACATAAACCGAATCATTATCGAACAGAACAGATTTAAAGTCTTAACTACTTATAAAATTCCTGTGAGACTCAAACATATTTAAAAATATTTTAAGCGGGTTACTCACGTGTTAAGTCGATATAGTGTTTGTCGAACGCGTTTATGTTTCTGATCACCGGTTATAAAATAATCCTTTATAAAATTGCTTTTTACTTATTTTTGCAATCGCTTATTTTCGTTCAAATATATTTTATATTATTTTTTTATGTTTCTTTAATATTGTTTCTTGTTACAACATATAGACGACATTAATGAAATACCTAGAGGTGAAGACACTCCTCCACTGCCTGAAACAGAGAGACCCAGCTCGGAAGTAGAGCCAAACGTGCCATCTATAACTACTGGTAAGATATTGCAAATAAGAAAAGACTATATAATTATGTAGATATAAGTAAGTATCTTTATCTTTAGGTATTTAAATAGTAAACGAAATCTACCCTCAACAGACTTCTTATGCCAATTGTGGGTAAATGAACACATTACACGACCAAATAAAAAAGCTAGAGCTCAGCGTGCGTAGCCGAATGCACAAACGCTCACAAACGCTCACGAAATGAAACGCTCGTAGATATCTATCTCTATCGCTCTTGAGTATCGGCGCGACAAAGCCAGACTACTTTTTGCGGCGTTTCGTTTTCGTTTCGCGTCGTAGAAATGCCATTCGGCTACGGGGCCAGGTCGCTCAGTGACGGATCCGCTTGGTTTTTGTACTGAGTTGGTTAACCGACAAATGTTTTAACTACCTACCTACCCCGAAAATTTACTAATAATTTGTTTACGTTCTTTTAAATACCTAAAAGTATAGGTACAAACATTTTTATTTTTTATCAAGCGAAATAAATTCACCTACATTCACATTTCGGCGCGATACAAGAAAAGGCCTGAAAGAGCTCGCGATTCTGAGTGGAAACCACATAAACATTTCCAAACCCAAAAAAAAGTGGGGTGGACAGCTTTGAACAAAATTGGCCCATTTTACCTACATATAAAATAATCAGCCAGATTAACCACACCATTGTTTTAGAATGCTACACGGATGAGCTGACCTGTGACAACACGCGCTGCGTCTCGTTGACTAAACGCTGCGATGGCCACAATGATTGCGATGACGGCTTGGATGAGCAGAATTGTCCATCGATAGGTAAGTCTTTATTTTAAGAAAGCAAAATTACATGCATATAATCTTAAAGCATACTTAGTGAACATGTGAAGCATGACGAGCTTTGGTTGGACCAACACAAGCAAAAGCGTCTCCGTAGAGCTGCTGGACCACCCCAGGAGTCAAGGCACATTTGTGATCGATGCGGCAGAAAATGCCGATCCGCCATTGGCTTGTACAGCCATCACAACCGATGTAAGCTGTAGACTGCCTACTCAGAATACCTACCTCTTACTTAGTCGCTGCAAGTGCTGCAACTATCATCTGGAAAGATGCTGTGACCAATGATGATACTTAGTCCACAGAGAGTAGGTTTTCTTCGAAACCTAGCCTACATTACAAATAGTGCGATAGGGACAGCCTGATGTTTTTATCATTTATTGTGCGACCATGCTTGCCTGCCTGGTGGTTGTATGAGCTATAGATATGTGAGTTTTGGTTAGAACACCTAAAGCAGAAGCGATTATGCAGAGCTGCAGGGCCACGCTAGCAGTCAAGGCGTATCATCTGTGATCGATGTGGCAAGAACTGGCTTGGCTTGTATAGTCTGACCAAAAAGAGTAGAAATTAAAAAGTGGCAACATCGTAGTATCGTCCCGTTTTCTCACACCCATTGGTTTGTAAGAGATGACACTACAATGTTGCCACTTTTTACTTTCTACTCTTTTTGGTCAGACTGTACAAGTGTACAGCCAGCGCAGTGTGGAGTTGTGGACTGCTTCCTTAAGATACTGTGGCCAATGATAACGAGATCTTGCGTATCTACATGGCCCCAGCTACTATTGTGTACACAATCTTAAAGGATATGAAATCAATGCCTTTGCTGTTGTTAGGGAAATTATCATAGATATTGTCAAGAATCAACTCAGTATCCAAATGTATGTAATAATAAATAAAAGAGCTAACTGAATAGTTCATATAGTACCTATCGTAGACATTGGGTAAATCCATTCTCTTATAAGGTTGATTATCTTTCAGACTATATTATATTTTTTATATATCCAACCTTAAAGCAGAATGGATTTACCCAAGTTTGAAGTTAAGCGACACATTTCTAGAGAGACCATACTATACCTTGTACTTTTAGGTATTTAAAAAAGTATAAATAAACCCGAGCTGCCAAAGGAGGACCGGCAAAAATGTATGGAGGCTGGTCCAAGAACCAATAGCGACGTGACATATATCATTAGAAAGGTATTTCAATATACTACTATAGTTACTATGGGAGCTCATTTAAAATCACTGTGTGAAAAAAGTTACGGCGATATAAAAAACTTATTTCCATAGACGATTTGAAGTAATAAAAATGAATTGTTTCGTATTCCATGACATTGCAGTGCTAGTTAACGTGTTTGTGCGTAGGTCTGGGGGGTGCAGAGGGTGAGGGCCACTCTCTACCAGAATGTAAAATAAAAAAGTTATGACATACATCCTTGACATACATCCCACTACTACTGGGTCTCCCCTCAAGAGCAGCGTGGGCTCTACAAACCAACCCCAATACGGGCTAATAGGGACCTACCTAGGACCTACTTAAAGAGGTAGGTACTCATTTCAAGTGGCGATATCGTTTAATAAAGAGGTTGATTAATGATAAATCCTGCACTCCGCACTCCCCAGATATTATTGCAATTGTTTATCTGGGCGACGCACAGTTGGCACTTGTGCACACATAACATCGGTAGTGTGGTATTTAGGTTTTGGCCGTCATCAGCCCTTCAGGGCACCTACAGGCAATCTGCACCCCCCAGAACTACTCAGAAACACGTTTTAACTAGCACTGTAACGTCATGGAATACGAAATAATTCATTTTTATTGCTTAAAATCGTCTATGAAAATAAGTTTTTTATATCGCCATAACTTTTTTCACACAGTGATTTGAAATGAGCTCCCATAGTAAATATTGTAGTATATTGAAACACCTTTCTAATGACATATGTCACGTCGCTATTGGTTCTTGGACCATTTTGTCCGGTTCTCCGAGGGTTGTTTATCAAATTATCAGGTAACGTTTGGTTCCTACAGGTAGTATACAACAATACAATCTGTCAGTGGAGATTATAATACCTATGCGGGCAATAGGCTTCTTGACCCTTTTTTAAAGTCTGTCTTATATGATTAAGTACTTAACTGTCCAATTAACCGAAATTAATTATTTGTTATACAAGGGGGCAAAGTTGTATTTTAACGCCGAGTGTGGAAACTCGCAAGTTCAGGATTCTATTCTAGAACCACTCGCTTCGCTCGTGGTTCAACTATAGAATCCTTTCACTTGCTCGTTTTTCAACACACGAGAAGTAAAATACATTTGCACCCGAGTGTAACACAAATCTTTTCCCCTCACTATAGCGAGGAAACTACAACGCAAAAAATGCGTTTATTACTGCTTCCAGCACAGGTGGTAAATCATCTTTATTACTAGATTCACCTACTTGTATCAATTTTAAAGCAGTTAATTTGACTTTATTCAAGGTCAAATTACTTTACCTACTACCTAGTGGATAAACTGCGTTTTTACCCGCTGGTATTAAAGGACAAAACACGTGTTTCCGAGCTAGTGAGGGGAAAAAATATTACCATATTTTATTATGACTTAAAAACAGCAAAAAATATTTTTAAAGTATACTTTTACGCAATCAGACGAAAACAACACAGTCATGTTAATTTATAGATTATCTGTGCATCAGATCATTCTATTCGAAAACAAAATTTTCTGACTTTTGAAGTATGAAGGCATAAAGTTCAATATGTCAGTGATTGTTTTGACATGCAGTAAGGTTCGAATTCGATGACGTCACTACATCACTGACAGCGTTTTCGGTGGCCAAAATAAATAAAAATTACACACATTTTTAATCGAAAATATGTAGTCATCATACACTTTTAATACCCAACATCTATAAATATTGTTTTTTTTTTATGTCAAATACTACAGAAGACAATCATTTATTGTGCCAAATTCAATATGAATCTAGTAGCCTATAGCCAAATATTCTTTTAAACAATTTTGACACATCTAGAAGTACCTACGTCGTTCGAGTAGTACAGTCACCGGCATAAATAAGTGATGATTTCTGTACCTTGTAGCTTTAAATTGTTTGACAATTTCGTATGACATTTGAAACAAAACGTTACTGTGACAAAGTATAGAAATCGTCACATATTTATGCCGGTGACTGTACGTCGCAGTATTAACTATCATACACAATGAGGAGGAACAAAAGGTTATGACAGATGGCGGCACCATTAGTCCATTGCACAGATAAATAATTTCATTCGTGAGAGCGAGATGATTTTTTTTCTTTCTCTCACATATGAATGACAGTGACATGCCTAGGCTGTTATTAAACCATAGTGACTGTGCTAAAAAAGTGACAGGAAAACTTTAAGAGTTAAAAATAAATACATCTTTTCATCGCTTTTAGTTCAAGTGCCGTAATAAATTGCATTTCAAGTATTCAATATCAACAAAGTCGAACTGTCCCTAATTAATGACATACTGCGTAATACATCAAGTGTTAGGTATTTTTGTGTCTACCCTAAATACTGTCCCTACCTACTTAACCCAAACTTCGCAATTTTTCTAGTTTTGGCTTTGCAACAGAAAGGCAAACTTATTAGTAGTACATAGATCAGGAGAATTATGAGGCCATGGGGCCGATTTTTGAATCTCGGCCATTCGATTTCATGAAATTCGTTCAATAATATCTCCACTACTAGCGCTTTAAATTCTATTAACAAAATTGAAAACGAGTGGTCATTACCACTAGTTTTAAAATTACTAGCTGTCCTTTTTCAAAACTAGCATTCCGTCGTTTTCTACTTATTTTTGTATATAAGGCACAGCGGGACAAATCTCGACTGGGGGCAAATATAACTGTTTTACAATGTTTGCATTATTGCATAGAGTGTCCACCGGTTCTATATGGTAGGCGTGCTCAGTGGATACATTGTAGAACTCAACATCATAGTGTAATAATGGAAAAAATGGATCAGTTACAATTGCCCCCCAGTCGAGATTTGCCCCCCTGTACCTGAAGGTATAATCATTGACGATTTTTAGGGTTCCGTAGTCAACTAGGAACCCTTATAGTTTCGCCATGTCTGTCTGTCCGTCCGTCCGTCCGTCCGTCCGTCCGTCCGTCCGTCCGTCCGTCCGTCCGTCCGTCCGTCCGCGGATAATCTCAGTAACCGTAAGCACTAGAAAGCTGAAATTTGGTACCAATATGTATATCAATCACGCCAACAAAGTGCAAAAATAAAAAATGGGAAAAAATGTTTTATTAGGGTACCCCCCTACATGCAAAGTGGGGGCTGATATTTTTTTTCATTCCAACCCCAACGTGTGATATATTGTTGGATAGGTATTTAAAAATGAATAAGGGTTTACTAAAATCATTTTTTGATAATATTAATAGTTTCTGAAATAATCGCTCTTAAAGGATAAAAAAGTGCGTCCCCCCCCTCTAACTTTTGAACCATATGTTTAAAAAATATGAAAAAAATCACCAAAGTAGAACTTTGTAAAGAATTTCTAGGAAAATTATTTTGAACTTGATAGGTTCAGTAGTTTTTGAGAAAAATACGAAAAACTACGGAACCCTACACTGAGCGTGGCCCGACACGCTCTTGGCCGGTTTTTTTCCTAAGATACAAGTAATACGAAATTAGGTTCAGTTGTTTTATCACAGGGTTTTCACGGCTATTTCTATCTGCATCAGCTCCTATTTCATCATATTTAGCTTTAAAGAATTGTATGTATGTATATCAAAGAAATCATTATTTCGCATGACACGATGAAATGTATTGACATAATTATGCATACTAAATTTTGTCTCAATCGGAAATTTGGAAATGTGCCAAATTTATTTTTTATGATTTGACCCAAAAAACAAGAAACACAGTAAGTTAATAAAAATCTTGTATAAATAAAAGTGACGTGTCTTTATGACGTGTCTTTCGTCCGTATAATAAGTGTAACAATTTTAAGCACCATTTAAATAATCTCAAGTGGAGTTCAATGACATTCAAGTGCATTATGAAATAACAGTTAGTTACCAGTAGCACAGTTTAATAAAGAGTACTATCGTACAGTATGGCCACTCCCGCTTCCTGCTGAAAGTGCCGCCCACCCCCTCTCGATTACCTCACAGTTACCACCTGTCAAAAACACGGAACAGTCGACTAGTCATATCTCACTTATACAAGCATGGTACGCGTTCACCTTACACGAGCTTAGAATGTGTGCTAGGAACGCGCCTCTTTCATATATTTTATCGCCGGTGTCCGAGATGTGGTTGTAGTTTCAGCAATAAGTTAACATATCCATTATCTCTCTTCCAGTTATGAATCCCACATGGTGGTGGGGTCAGCTTTCGCTCTATCCTTGACGTCGTCTTCGGACAATTTGCACTTAGCCATGTCTTTTAGCACTACGTTAACAATGATTCTATTATATCTGTTGCGCTTGAAATACCAATAATAAAAAATAATTGGACGTACGTAAGTAAAAAGCATATCAATGAGATTAGTTATATTAGATATATTCAGCTCACCAATAAAATACCTGCAATGTACTGAATGAAATTCGTTTACGAGTTCTCGCACCGTGTAAATAGGTCTTTATTTTTATACGCAGACCAAGTGCAAGTTGGATTTGTTCACTGACATTAACAATGTTCACTTTATGAAATTTCAACTTTATGTTTTTTAGGCTTTATTCTGCTTTTGTAGCAAAAGAAAATATTATTTGCCAAATTATGTATAAGTGAGGTACGAAATACTACTTGTAGGTAAAAACGGTGCCTACAGTGTTTACCTATATGAAGAAACGGTAAAGTAATACTGTTTTTCTACTCGTCGACTGTAATATGTCAATTAGGACACCACAGACTAAACTATAAGTGCTAACTTTTCAGTGTTGGATACTCTATGGCAGCTCCAACTCAACTATAATAATCTCATTATAGTTGACTTTAGTTAACTATAATAATTTCAAAAATAGAACTTCATACAATTTCTATACTAATTTGCGATACCTGGCAAATTTTTCTGCATCTGAAACACATTTTTACCTGTTGTTGTTGTTACCTACCACTTTGTAACCGTTTTCATTTATGTTTTATTTTTGTAGTGTGCAATTAAAGCATTTTTTTTATCTGTCGCGTTATCGGCCAATCAGAGACGGTTATTACAAACAATTGGTTGCTAGGTAATTCGATGTTGATACAACGGTGAACGACGCTATTAACATTAATGTTAACTTGCATGAATGATGATATTTCTGTCCATTGATGATGAAGATGATGACTCGTAGAAAAAGTATTGTATACAATAGTGATATAATTAAGCTTTTCACTCTCGTACCTTACTATTAGGCCACTCAGCAAGCTTCGTGGCCTAAACATGGTACTCGACTGAAAAGCTTTGTATTATATCTAGTGTTGGTAATAGACTAGCCTTGAGGACTTCTGAACCTTAAAGACTTGCAAACCATGAAGGTTCAAGCTTTGAAGGCTCAAGCGTTAAAGGTTTGAGCTCAAAAACGGTTCAGAACCTTAAAGACTCAAGCTTTTTATGAGCTCTTAAGAGTAAGTCTTTAAGACTCAGGCTTCATAGATAGCTCAAACCCCCAAACCTCGAAGACCTGGGTCAACCGTCAAGAGCTCAAACAACGAGCGTTATAGGCAGGAAGTATTATTGTGTATTTATTTTTAACCCTTAATTTGACGGTGTCCGGTGTGGTAGTTTTTAGGGATTCGTACACAAAGGGTAATAACGCGACTATATTACTAAAATTCCGCTGTCCGTCTATCCAGACACGTCAACAGGCTGTATCTCGTGTATCTCAGGATACTAAAAAGTATGAAATTCTCAGTGGGCGAATCCGACTCGCACTTGGCCTGTTTTTACTTCTGTCGACCTCAGGCTTAAAAGCTTTTAAGACTTAAATGCTACAAACCTTATAGACGCTTAAGAAGCTTTAAAGCTTGAGGCCTGAAGACTCGAGGTTTTTGTGCTCGTAAGCAGCAACGCGAACTAATTAAGTTGAGGCTTATATAGTCGAGGCTTTAAGGTTCGAGGCTTCAAGACTCAGAAGTCGGGACTCGAGTTTTGTAGTTTACGCCTCAAAGCTTAAATTCACAACACTAATTATATCACGATTGTATAAAATACTATTATGTCACATTTCTTCTAAAGTTACTTAATTTATTAAATGTTGACAAAGTAGACAAACAGCCTCATAATTATTTTCTTACTGATCTTTACTTTGTTTCTCATAAATATCCTATAACTACTTTTTTTTTCATTCATTTATTTATTAATCCAGTAACAATATGACATTGTATTTGAATGTCTATAATATAATCCTTTTTTTTTATACTACGTCGGTGGCAAACAAGTATACGGCCCGCCTGATGTAAAGCGGTCACCGTAACCTATGGACGCCTGCAACTCAAACAGTGTCACATGCGCGTTGCCACCCCATTAGAAACTTGTACATTCCCTTTTGCTGTGTTAAGTACACAGCAAAAAGGAGTGTACAAGTTCCAAGGAGGGTTCGGGTTGCCGACGACTCAAAGGACAATAAACGGAACAAGTTAGTTCCGTAAGTCCTCCCGTCATCAGCACACCGCACCCTCGTTGAGCTCTGGCAACCTTACTCACCGACAGGAACACAACACTATGAGTAGGGTCTAGTGCTATTTAACAACCCTTATCCTTAATTAACAACTATGAACTACTTATGAACTACGAATCGTCTAAGAGAAAATAAGATTAGTTATAAGTAGGTAGGCAAAAACCTATAAGGGTCATCTAACGATAAGCATTTACCGATCATAATAAAGCTCTATTTAGAAATGCATCATAGCTACTTTCTACTGTGCTACGAGTGTAATATGACATAAAGCGGTGTTGGAATGTGAAGTGCGCTCTGTGGGCGGACGCATGATTCTCAAGTGTATTAATCATATCAATTCTGAGCTCATATTTAACTGTTTATGCGTACTTGACGCTGTTATACTCGCATCATGGATGGTAACGATGCTTCATGATGCATCCACAAAGCTTTGACCGGCAATTAAATATTTGGATATACTTAATTCTCGTTCATGCTTAAGAGTATGCGTTACTGTGGGAACTAGTAACTCGAGTGTCTTGCACGCGCGACCGAGTTGACCGCATCCGTGGCTCTGGATGGTATTTTTTTATTTACTTAAACCCACATCTTACTTGTGTTTGTTCGTCCACGCATTACGAATAAGTAGACCTATACAACTAGAACTATAATTCGTAAGTAACGCACCGTTCCTCATCGTGTCCTGTAAAAAGACATTTTATATACTAATAACAATAATCGTAAGTACGAGTACATAACAAAATATAAATATGACATGACCGCTATAACAGCGCGTTGTAAATACATTATCTCTTGACCACGACACGTTAATTATGATGACTTAAACATTCTTCGTAACTGTTACGATTAGGATGTATGACTGTAGGCTGCAAATTATTACTGAGTAGGTAGGTACTTACTTGTAGCAAAGAGGATCGAGTATTATAGAGAGTTACTGTCGAAGTAAAATGTGTAATCACAGTGCATAGACTGCCATCTCTCGACATGTGTGCATCTTCTTAGCTCGATATGTGTGCATCTTCTTAGCTCGATATGTGTGCATCTTCTTAGCTCGATATGTGTTAAAATATCAAATATTAATAGCGCCATCTAGCTGAGCGTACCCCAAAGGTGTAATGCCATCTAGGCCACCGTACCTTTTTCTGTATGGTACTGAGGTACGTTTTTAGGGTTCCGTAGTCAACTAGGAACCCTTATAGTTTCGCCATGTCTGTCTGTCCGTCCGTCCGTCCGTCCGTCCGTCCGCGGATAATCTCAGTAACCGTTAGCACTAGACAGCTGAAATTTGGTACCAATATGTATATCAATCACGCCAACAAAGTGCAAAAATAAAAAATGAAAAAAAAAAAAATTATTGGGGTACCCCCCCTACATGTAAAGTGGGGGCTGAATTTTTTTTATTCCAACCCCAACGTCTGATATATTGGATAGGTATTTAAAAATGAATAAGTGTTTACTAAGATCGTTTTTTGATAATATTAATATTTTCGGAAATAATTGCTCCTAAAGGAAAAAAAAGTGCGTCCCCCCCCTCTAACTTTTGAACCATATGTTTAAAAAATATGAAAAAAATCACAAAAGTAGAACTTTATAAAGACTTTCTAGGAAAATTGTTTTGAACTTGATAGGTTCAGTAGTTTTTGAGAAAAATACGGAAAACTACGGAACCCTACACTGAGCGTGGCCCGACACGCTCTTGGCCGGTTTTTTTTCTTAGACTTTATCTGTCTATACAGAGTTATATATGTCTTTGCTTGTAGGTACTACGGGGGTTGAACTTTTTACATCTGAAACTTTTTTTTCATATGGAGGTTAAATCTGAGAGTTAAGTATACCTCTACACCAGTAGGCCTAGCACATGATGACCGCGAGAGTATGTCGCCGCGAGATAGATCACACATCTTCTTCTAACTGTATTAAAGACATAAGGACGGGTAGTCTATCTCGCGGCGACATACTCTCGAGGCAATCATGTGCTAACCCAGCAGGGGTTCCCAAACTTTTTTTCTCATAGACCACTTTCAAAAGTTAACTGTTTCTGGTAGACCCCCTACACCACATTTCTACCATATTCACGCCAACGTAGATCCCCAACAAGTCTCCCGTGGACCCCTTGGGGTCCAAGGGGAACCCCTGCTCTACACGGACGGTGTCTCTCACGGGATTCAATTTAGACCAACCAGCTCGCGTCAGCGAACTGATTATGATTAGGAGATCTCTTCGGAGAAACAGAGGGTATTTTGTGCAATTGCGGACGAAATGATCAATTGCCAGTCACTTGTACAATTGTATTTCATGTAACACTCTTCGTTCATGGCCAATATTTACATAATAATACAGATAGGCAATACCTTGCAAGAGTTGCAAGTAGTCATGAAATACCATTATAAGTACATGCAATATTTAAGACCACCTACTTCTAATCATATCATAATACATCACAAAGATAAGATGACAATAGTTGCGTCATTTCTATTAAGTATTTAGGTAACATTTATCGTAGCGTTTTGTTTTATAGGACCTGCGGGCCGATTTTTGAGTCTCTCGCGTTCGAATTCAGAAAATTGTCACTGAAAATAATGAGCAATTCACCGTTTTCAACCGGTATTTTAGTGATAAAATCCCGTATGCGAGATTCAAAAATCGCCCTCCTGTATTTGTATTTTTGCTGAACTGGTAAAAAAATCATGTTTGACTACGAGTGAACTTTTTAGTGGGTAAAATAAATGACTGCTTTATACACTTATTAAAGAGATGGGTTAGCTCAAGTATATTATAAGGTGCATTAGGGTAATTCCGAAAGTCGCATAAAAATCACCATTATTTCCATCAATATTACTAAAGCATTTCTGTCATTCGGAATTACCCTAATTCACCTCCATCGAGTTTACATTATGAGAGTACATCATGGTTACGAGTTCCTACCTATGTCGGTGTGTTCCTGTTAAGTAATAGCCACGATGTTATTGGTTATGAAAGATTACTTCTCGTTATATCTCGCTCGGAGCAACTGATTACAATGAATTGGCCTGTTGGCAACGCAAGTCACATTCCAGCGAGTTAATTTTAATTGTTGGGATCTTACTGAGATTCAAAACAGACATATTGAGCGCTCGATGCAAGTGAATAATAATATGTACAATGTCATGTCAATATTTGTGTCATTGTCATCATTTTATTTATGTAGCTCCTGCTTTCGTAATGTCAAAGACCTATATAACTTCGTGACAGATACAGTCTAAGAAAAAAACGTACCCCAAAACCATACAGAAAAAGGTACGGTGTGCTAGATGGCGATACACCTTTGGGGTACGCTCGGCTAGATGGCGTTAATATTAATATTTGACATTTTAAAACATATCAAGCTAAGAATATGGGCCAAATTGTCAAAACTGAGGTTCAAAAGTATTAAGCCTGTGTCGAGAGATGGCTGTATATGCACTGTGATTACACATTTTACTTTGACAGTAACTCTCTTTAATACTCGATCCTCTTTCGTAATGTTAAACAAAAAGCTGTACATATTGATTGCCGACGCAAATGTAGGCAACTTGCTTGAAAACATTGTTTTGATGAAGATTTTAACTTGTAGGAGTTTTGGTTTAACCAATCTATTTAAGATGATTGGAGCAATTTCAAAAAACAATTTCCTTAGTTTATATTGCCCCTAATTTTATGCATTTAATGGCAAATTCTTGACTACCATTCGTACCTACTTCAGAACTAAGACTACATACATAGTAGTGACTTCGTCTATTTACTCCCGGAATGCATCATTTAGTAAAATTTAAGACCAAAATTAAAATATAAGCTAAGCTATACTAGAGTAGCCTTGACCGTTTTATGCAAAAGCGCTTCTGTAATTACAGCAAAGAGTTCTATCGTTGGCCACTCCTGACGTCGTAGCTTCCTTTGCCTTATTGCAGTTCTCTCGTTTTTTTGTAAGTATAATATTGTTAAACTGTCGTTCCTTTTAAAAGGTTTCATTTTCTTTTTTTCAATAAGTACTATAAATTTCAAAACAAATCGCGTATCGTAATGTAAAATAAGTTAATCTTTTGAATTATAATTCCACAGCACATAATTAGAACAGTGATTTGTTAAATGAGTTTTCCAAACTCAGATCCATGCAGCTAAATCATTTTTTTTCAGTACAGATGGTGTTTTTTTTACGCACTAGTGCGAGAAGTGGTTCATTATATGTCAGGTCGAAACTTCGGATGGCCATCTGTACTGAAAAACGTCGTACGATACACGTGCAAAAAGAAAATTCGTAACTCGTGTCGATTTATAACACTCCCTTCGGTCGTGTATTAATTTATCGCCACTCGTTTCGAACTTCCTTTTTTACGCACTTGTATCGTAATGTACTATTTTGCCGTTGTTCAGAGTTGGACAAATTTCTTACTATTTTTAATGTCCATGTCTTATTAAGTTATTATTTCTCGGTAGCGACTTTAATAAACACATTTGTGTAGTATAATAGTCATATTTCGGCCACGTCTCTCCATCGTAGGCCACGTCTTTGCCTTTGGCTAGTCTGTGGCCAAGAGTAAGTCCATTTATATTTAAAAAAAAAAGCATATTCACTAGATTTTGCATAATACCTAATTGAATTGAGACTCCACAAAATCAACCGTTCGATCTTGTTTTCAGTGTAAAACAGTAGGTAATATACGTGCCGAGAGGGTTTTTGTGTAAAATGCATGTACTTACACCATAAGGACCATTTAGGCATGGAAAACCACGTGATATCTGCGCTACAATAACATGTAAATATTTACATAGTTTCCTGTGTACAGTAGTATACCGGGTGGGCACTGTAACAAAAGCAAAAAAAAATACTGTAGGCTATATTTACTACTTGTACTGACCAACAACATTTGTTCAGCAACTTTTAAAAATAACTTGTATTTTGATTTTTATCACCCTTGAATGTTTTTCCTAAGAGGTAATGTATTGCGAATTCTGTTAAGTCTAAAGTGTGAGAGACAACGTCAAGGACGACATTAATGGTGTACATTGAAGCTAATTTATATGTTGTATGAAAAATCGCTGAACAAATGTTGGTCAGTTTAAGGAGTATAGACTTCAGCTTATTTTTTTGCTTTTGTTACAGGCCCCGCCCTGTACACAGGGTATGTAGCCAAATGCACAAACTCTCACGATAATATATATATCTGTTGCGTAGCTATCTAAGTATATACACCGTGTTTCACTTAACACTAAAAACCTGAAAACCGTTTGTTCGGAATCGAGAGTAGAATCGATTGAGCTATATCTTGATGGGGGTAATATTTTTATTTAAATTAGTATTATTAGTTATTTTTTATGTGCCTATTCTATTGTATTCGTAATACAACATTGTGTATATCGCATTGCTAGAGGTTGTTTACCTTTTTCAGTATTTGGGGGTATTAATACTGGCTGGTTACTTGGACGATTATTTTTTCCGCTACGAGTTTGACGTTGTTTGTCAATTTCATCTTAATGTTTATCATAAGATTCATAAGTCATAACAAATTGAACTCGTACCTAATTTCAACCTTGTCATTTTGAATATTGGGTTTAAATTTGCTTACTGCGATTACCTGTCCAATTTGAAGTTTACTGTGACAAAGCTTTAAAGTGTTTTACAGTGACATCTTAGCTGTCTATTGGTAAACCTTATGTCGTTGCAGTAACGTACACAAATAAATAGTTTAATGGTTTATGATGGTAGTTAGCAATTATTTTATTGAGTGTAGAGCTAAAAGTCAAGTAGAGCTGTACAGAAAATTAAAAATTCAATTTAAAAAAAAGCAACCATCAGATTAAAACATGAATACTCTAGATGAGTTTAAAAAATAAAAATCAGTTGGGGTGTCTGAGGTTTTGAGTGATACCGGAAACACGTATATATATATATATATATATATACATATATATATATATATATATATATATATATATATATATATATATATATATATAATATATATATCGCTCTTGCGTATTGCGCGACAGAGCTCCTCGTAGACTACATTTCTGTCGACGATTGTCATTCGGCATATATGTTCAGCATATTTGAAACGAGTAGAAACAATATACGAGTATTTATGTCCAAATTAAATTGAGACGTTTTCACTGATGTTTTGCAAACAGAAATGAATGCTTATCAGTAGAAACTTATATAAAACTGCATTTTACATTAATACATATGCCGCGCCAAGAAGAAATCCTTTAGACTAAAAGGAAATTAAGAATAGTGTCTGAACCTGAACGGGGTCAAGTGGCAGGCAAGTGCCTCGCATCGGTCCCTGCGTGCCGTTGCAAGCTGACTACTCAGAAATCCTATTTTCTATTAAATTTCCTTTTTTTACAATGTCGTTCATTGATCTAAATTGAATCCATATTTTAGTTGTGTTAATCGTCCCGCCACTTGTAAGTTACTTCTGTGTACCTAAAATCTTTTGTTTAATTTGCCATGCCAAATCTTGAAAGTTATACTTAATTTCATGCTGCATATCCGAATCGAATGAAACCTACTTTGACTGGTGACAGGAGACGGCCATGAGAACCACATGGGAACAATTTAATGAATGTGATAAACTGATAAAACAAGGTAATTTAACCGAGTTTGAAGTTGCTAGAATTGTCCCGATGAGAGTTAGTTTCCTGTGGAAAGAATACTATATGGATTATTTATTACAAAAAGCTTAACATTTAACCATTATAACTAACTAACGAGTAAAACGTGAACTTTTTTTACAAATATTTCTGGTATTCTTTGGCAAAAGCATGGTTTCGCTCAAAATCAAAAGACAAATTACATGAAGTTTTATAAAAGATATGAATCTAATTTTCATAATAAGACAATTGAATAAGTTGATGCATCGTTTAGACCAAGTTTTTTAGTGATGTTCTATTGTCGACTATATATCGAAATAATTATATGATATCACAGAGATATCAGTTGAATTTAAGGGCCGAAGTCGGTGACGTGAGGTGGTACGGATTGTCACAAATCACAAAAACACGTGGATCTTATGGAAACATTAAAACAATAGAATAATAATAAACCGGCATTAACACAAAACATTTTATTCGTTCGGCTTCGGTGCATTATTTTTTTTTATAGAAGATTGACGATCGCTTACATCGGCATCGGCTGCAAAAAATGCACGGTCTGAATTCTGACACGCTCACTCAATGTATCGTCAGCTATTTCAACAGATTTTACGCAAAAGGTTTAGCGCAGAAAAACCGACGATGTCGTTTTATAAGCAAACCTGTAGAAGCACATTGTTGACTCTGTAACTTCATAGTACATATATTCAAAGCTGTCGGTTTTTCGTGTACCTTAACCTATATACGAGTATGTATGTGATATTACCTAACTTGACCTAAGTACTTATTTGTGGTTATGATATTATTAATATGTTTGAATCATTTACAAATAGCGGCTTAGTTTTATTGGTACATATCACTCGATATCTATTAATAAAACTAAGTTTAAAAACGAGAATAAGCTACATAACGATACACCGCCAAACAGGAAGTTCGAAACTAGTGGCGATAAATTAAATCACTATCAAATTGAAACGAGTTATGAATTTCTTCTTCGCACGTGTATCGTACGACGTTTGTTCGCATGTCTATCGATAAATGCATGAAACATATTACTGAAGTATCGTCTTACTCCATCGAATTCCACCCAGCACTGTTTCATCGGTTTGCGTGTTGTCATCAATCGATAGTTTGTATTCATTATAATGGCATGTCGTTACTGTGCTTAAAAATTATTCCTTGCTACGCTATAGCGCGATGCGCCAGTGCTTATCTGCACGTACATCTCGGCGTGGTGACATCGCGATCACTTACTGGTCTACGATTTTATTGTATTTAATAAGCGTTTAGCTGGTAAAAAGTTAAAAGGGAGTAGTGGTCTTCGTTTTTATACATCCTGCTTTAGTGTCTTACTCACTACTGGATAAAGACCTCCTCTCCTTTATTCCATTTAACCCTGTGGTTTGTACTTATCCGCCAGTCCGGACAAAAGTCATGGCGACATCTCCTTTTCGATGTTCTGAGCCTCGGGCAGCATCTTCTATGGTGTTCCGTGTGTCCCACTCAATACCATTTTGCTTCTGTAAAATTTTGCAATAATACACATTTGGAGTGCGTATTGTATTTACGTCACCAAAAGAAATGTACAAATTGATAAGTATCAATAGTGGATACACATTTTTGAAGTAAGGTTAACGTCATGAATGTCATGATAACAGTTTTTAGTCTTTTGTTATATGTTACTGATAACCAGCCTAGACGTCGTACTTATTCAAGTTAAAACAGCAGCACCGCAGCAGGTTGTGCGACGAATAATGATCAATTGATCATTGACGCTTTCGCAAATCGCTTTTGGATAAACTTGATTGGTGAATGATAAAAATAAATAAATGTATATTTACCATTATACTTTTTATATTATTTAATAAACATGGAAATGTAGGTACCAAAAAAAATCTTTAGTTCTTGCCGATTGCGTAGTAACGTATCCAAATATGTACCCTTACTATTAATGAATTAAGACACAATACCTACTGTAAGTGATAAAGTAGTACTTCTTAACTGATATAAAGTTATGTTTTAAAAGGTTATCTCTGGTTATTTAAACTTCAGTCATTCATAGCTACAAAACAAATAGATACTCGTATATTGTGTCAAGTACACACAATGTACATACCTACGACTTAAATGAATGAAAGTAATTTACTTACTTACGTAAGTAATCAATGAAGGTACGAGTAACATTGGCCAATTTAACTGTCTCTTTTTTATTCAATACCAAATGTACATATAGACTCTAGCCATCAAATCTGTATCGGGTGTATAGTTGGCTATGAACGGGATTAAAAGAAAAAATATGATATGCCGCGGGGTCTGAATTTATACACAAAGGTGATTTTCGAATAGCATTTGAAGCTTGCAACATTACTGCATAGTATCGATGACTAAACATTTTAATTTCCTTGATACAATGAGTGACGGATTAAATATTGTACGAGACTATATGACTACAAATATCATAAATATATTCTAATGAATGCATTGAGTGCAAGTACGTTACACTACATAAATGTCAGTTAAGTATTAACTTTTCAGTCTGTCTGTTCCCTTAACGGCTGTAATGCAGTAAGTGATTGTTTCTGCGGTTTCGTGAGCAAGCAGCCCGTTGACGTAAAATAAGTTTCTCCATGAAATTGAATACAGGGCACATCGCGTGCCGGTATTCATTTCCCGACTTAGCCACAACCAATGTCTCTCTTAGCAATAATGGGGTATCTAATAAATTAGCCGTATTGGTTGGCTAAGTGCCGATAAGTGTACCGGTCAATGTTTAGGCGATCCTAGATAACCCGCGTTTGGAGGACGAACATTGTGTAAATTTGATAATATATCACGATTGCAACGCATGGGTCAACGCCGTTAGCTTACATAGGTCTTATTATAATGTTTTCCTCTTAATTGTATGGTTTAAAGCTTTCATTGGTATCTTGCTGGTTGCTTTGATCGCTCAGCGAATGTATATCTTTTCTACTTTTAAAAAATCTCGAATCTCACGCTGTTCCTCAAAGTTAAAACGCAGTAAGCCTATATGCATTCCATACATACTTACTACAAGTTTCTTTTCATTGACAGACGAAGATACAAGTTTTTTTAAAAGTAGTAACGATATTATGGTCAATTGATCAGTCTTGAGGTTGACGCACTCATATGAACTCGAACGCCTAAACCAGACTCGCTTAGTACCTATTCCCTGAGATAAATATACTAAGCATAACATTCACTTATCAGTGCTGCAACGTCATCGGCGTCATTTAGTAATGATATAAACTATCGTTGTCTTAACAACTCCTCGCTCCGAATCGCCACTTGCGATTGCGTACGTATTGTATTGACTCTTCGCCGCCCAGAGACGAAATGCTCTGTTTTCATTGTTGCAGCTTACAGGATCCTGGTGTTCGCATGACAATTTACTGCATATTTTCAGAAATAGCTTTTAAATGCCATTGCCAGTATTGACATACTCGTACTGTACCTAAATCTAACTTTACCTTTTATTGTAAATTATTTACCGTAGGCATTTTCCCCGTCTGATTATGACTCCTCCTTATGAACTTTCTTCGAAGCAGTTAATTAATTCATTATTTAATAATAGACTTACTACCTTCATATCATAAAGTAATTTCTCCGTATTGGCAAGTTTGAATGTCACTTTCTGAAGTTTTTTATTACCTTCGACGGAAGGACATAGTTGGTAAACAAACGCATTGGCGGGAGGTCGAGACGTCGCGCTCTCTCGGACGCATCGCGACGTCGCTTCCGCCGCCGTGACATTCAGATGCCGACGTTATCAGCAACTTGTCGCCCGCACACCTGATTTATGCCGCCGACAGTACATTCGTGAACTTTGCACTGCCTATGCCATGTTACGCTTGGCGATTAGCGAATTCTTGTAACCCACTCAATTCGTGTACTACAAAGAACAATAAGCAATGAATGCAATGATCAGATTTTAGGTGTCAGTTTGTGGATATGAGTAGGAATCTCAAAATATATTACGTACTTACACAATAATGGTATTGCAGGATACGGTTAGCAATCGATCATTGTTATTGTTTGTAAATTACATGGATTTGCCTCTATTCAATTCAAAATTTCATGGAAAAGATGCTCACGATGGCTATTTAATATGTATAAAAGCTTATCTCGGCAAATAGGTATTTCGATTGAAGAAAACTACGTGTAAATTCAATACAATGACTATTTGATATTAGTTTGAACCCCAGATTAGTTATCTATTAATGTTATCTATTGATAGTCAAAAGCTCAGTCCATTCAGTAAAGTCAATTTATATAAGGTAACGGACCCAATCATGGACAGTTTAAGATAAAATTTTGCCTATTTTTGACATTTCACTGATACGTGTAAAAATTCTACCGCTAAGCGTGTTAAAACTTGAATGTCCTATCCTTCTTTTACATTTCAACCGTATTGCAGAATAGATACTGCTTTTGGTTTCCTCATAGTTAACAAATTAAAACGAGGTGTTTTTTCTCCAGTTATGGAGGGCACGTCTCCAATAATGGATCCCCCATTATGGACAGTGAAATAAGTTTAAAATTTTACTTTTAAAGCCAACTGATACTCAATGAGTCAATTTTATAATTTTTGTAAATTGTAAATTTCGGTTTCGTAAATTGTTCCTTGTCCATCATAGGAGGTATGCAGTATTCCGGTTCCAGTTGTGGACACTCGCAAAATAACACTATTTCTTTATATATTTGGAGTAACAAACTAGTATGTTTTACACCTTATCTCATGGTTAATGCAGTGAGTAAAAGGATTTGTATTTTTTTTGTCCATAATGGCATCACCGTCCATTATAGGGTATTTTACATTATGTACATACTGATGAGTGGTTTGTACATAAATAATTACAATTGTTGGTGTAAACGTGTGATTCATCGTGTGTAAATCTAATTACTCTACGATTTACAGCTGTGACCGCACCAGTTGACTTCTATGAAGTAAGACAATTTATTAATTTGCATCCAATGTTGCCATTTTACTGTGATTAGGGCACTTGAGTCACGATGGAATCATCGACATTATGGGAGGTACTGATTCAATTACATCATAATGGAGGCAGAAATAAACAGTAGCATAGCCATAACTATAAATACAATTGACTAAGTACTCCCAAGTAATGTATTTTAATATTTTAATAGACTGATAGTGACAGGATTATCCATACTTACTTACTTACTAATACTATAAATGGCGACGAATTGACGTGATTTTTTAAGTGGAGATAGTTGAAGGGATGGAAAGTGACATAGGCTACTTTTTGTCTCTTTCTAACGCGAGCGAAGCCGCGGGAAAAGCCAGTAATATATAGTTAGATACATGATCACCGATAACATATTTCCCGTGACTATGATGCACGATTTTAATATCATAGGTAAAGCGCGTTCAGATATTTTTGTTCATTTAACTGTGTAGATATGTATAGGAAGCTCGGTAAAAAATCGAACGGTAGTTACTGTCTATGAGTACTTAGTTGAGTATATCTCAGTCACTATAAGTTTAAATAGTTAAACTAAGCATGAATCAAAAACTCTTACTGGTGTTTTATTATTTACTATCGAGTAATGATAGGTACTTACTAATAAACTAACTTTAAAAGTAGGTATTTATCAATACTCTTATTTATGAAGTTTTTTGATATTGTGCAATAAATTGCAGCATGGTAAACACGGCGCGTTTTGCGAAGTTCGCGTCAGTATTTTTAACGTCGCGGTTACATTTCGTTGCGTGTGCCGTCCTCGTTTAATACAATTTTATGACATAGTTCCGACTCCGTATTTCACTTTTTGTTTAAACTATGTCTGTCAGGGCATGTGCCGGTAATCATGTCTCCTTTCAGTTTATGCTAAATGGCCATTATCTAATATTTAGTATTCGTAAATAAAAACTACAAAGTTTAGTTAATCAGGATCTATAATTTTAAGGAATATTCTCTATTATTTTTGCATCACAGGTTAAAATTAAGTCGTAGGTTGAACACGACGCTTAAGTAAAAATGTACAAATTATTAAAATTCAATAAATTTCAGTTTTTAATGGTTAAGTCAATTAATATAGTAGTGAAATCAGTGCAGATGTCTTTGGGCTGGAAAAACATTTTTTTTTATTAAGCAAATAATGGGTATGTCCTCCTCACAACAGTAATAGGAAGAATGAGAAAAAAGTTTTCCTTAAATAATGCTGTGCAAAAATTTTACTCTCCAACACTTATTTTAAAGTAAATCTACCTACTCCTATAAAATAAAATTTGTGAAGTAACTAGGTACGTCAGTTGTATTTACCTTTATCCTTTAGAAAGCTCTACGAATGGGAATAAAACTCTCTAGTATAACAATCATAAGCGTCATTAGAAAAATCTTTTAATCTCTTTTTGACCATTACACCGTGCTAGAAGTTGCATTACAATTTTAGTACATTGCGGTATTTATTTGGTGTACCGAGTTATAGAGATTACGCGTATTTGAGAATAATGAGTTTTAGGCAATGTATATTAAGTTGTCACTAACATTGTTATGAGTCAGGAAACATCAAAGGTAGCAACACTAGCAACACATTAACAGTTTGAGTAGCTTTTCTCGCCAGTCAAATACCATATTGGTGTGACAAATGCCCGATTAATCGCGCACTCGGGCGAGCTTCTTATGTTTCGTTACTGCCAGTATACCGGCCTAGCTGAAATGGCAACCGTTGACGCTACGTGGCGGTCGAGATGCAGTTGTCTCAGTCACGCTACTACAGAAGAGCGATAGAGAGACTACGAGGCGTAAGACGTTGGCTACGTATTCTGCGCTTCCAGAAAGTGGCATAAACCAAAGGCGGTCACCGCGATTCGTTTAACGCGTCCTGGATAAAGCGACACACATAATGCACTACGGTGTCGTAAACCTGACTAAGATTAAACTGCCGGGTGAATCGTTACTAGGCCGAGTCGGGCAGGTGGCTAATATTACTTTAATGTGCACAAAATTTGTGTTACAAAAAGTTTCTTAGTATAAATAAAATACATATCCTTAGAAATTTTATTTATTATGAGATTAATGAGTAAAATAATTAATACACAAAAATAATTATGCCTATCTGTAAAATAAAAGAAATGTTAAATGTTGTAACGCCGTCAGATTTTATCACACCAAATTACTGATGTGCCGACGGAAAGTTTCCAAAATTCTGAAATTTTCACATAGGAAAACTTCGGAAACTTTCGCATACTTTGTATGGACAATTGTATAAATGGAAACTTTCCATTTCATAAATTTCAATTCCTTTTATTTTTCGTGAATTTTTCAAGAAATTTAAGATATTTTTTTGGTAAATTTCCACAACTTGTACATCACTACACCAAATCCGTGGCTAAAACATTATCCCACCAAATATAATTTAATGAAACATATTAATGAAACAACTATGTTTTATAACACTTGTAATGATACAAGAAACCATGAATCATGAATGAACCATGAATGATTGTAATGATACATGTTGTAATGAAACCATGAGGTTTAACCAAAAGAAAGTAATTTTACAGCTCAGTTTTTCTTCGAGGCTACAAACTTGTGTTGCATAAAAATATCGAGCGAGAGACCATAGATAAAAAAGAACATAAACCAAAAATAATATAGCAATTCTTAAGCCAAGTGCACAAGCATGGCTGCCAGATTTAAGGCCATTTATCGACAATGGTATCGGATGCTTACAATATTGCCAGGACAAAACCATAAGGCTCGCACTGTCAAAAAGTTACCAAATCTTATATAATGTACGTGTAGGTAGAGGTACGAGTAGGTACTCTACAAATCTTAGTTATAATAAAATTATGGTTGTTGAATACATTTTTTACTGCGTAATCTATGAGATGATGATGATGATGATGATTATATCCTGTTGTCCCTCATCAGGGGCATAGGGCTCTTAGAAAGGTTTCCAACTTTCCACTGTTCCCGGTTCGACGCGGCCTCCTCCAGGCGCGCCCAGCCGAGGCCCATTGAGCCGGCCTCCTTTTCCACGAGCGCCTCCAGGTAGTTCGCGGGCGACCTCTCCCCTTACTTGATCTGGGAATATTCTAAGTCAACCCTTGCTTGGACAGGTAGTTGTTTGGCCTTCGTAAGACATGTCCTATCCAGAGCCATTTCCGCAGAAGTATTTCTTTGGCTATAGGGTTTTGTCCTTCATACTTCAACATTTCTAGAACTAAAGCGGTCGATCATAACTTCAAGCTCAGCATAGGCGCTGCATTGAACCGCTTGTGTACCTACTGTCCATAATGTGTTGAGAGGAATTGCTTTCTATCACCGTATTGTTCGATGTCGGCTATGCGTCCTCATCCACATATCCTGGATCTATCTAAACAGTACTCTGCTATACGAATCAGAGGAAGATAAACATCGCACTTATTTAATTTATATAAAAGTGATTGTCTCAATAACCTTATTTATAAAATTGTACATTGTTTACATTGGTTGCTTTCTAAGTGCCCTACAGGCCTATATGAGCGCAATTAATACATGACAATGATTGCAACACATTCATACTCGTATACATATTGATATGTATTTGTACTGACTGATTCTGCATGTCATTCATATACTAATTGACATTTTGCCAATGAGCGTTTGTTTTGAGCTTTATTTTAGAAATGAACCTCTATTCATAACAAATACTTATTATCGAAAACGTTATTATATCACAGCGTCATTTCAAAGCGTATTCATGTTTAAGTGCGGGTGATAATAATGGTATAACTTTTGTAGTGTACATATAACGCTTTTTTGTCACAATTTCGTTTTCTTTCAACCCTTTTACCAAGATTGGCACTTAATCTTGAGTAGTTCATGTGCTCTGCCTACCCCTTTATGGGATACAGGCGTGATTGCATATATGTTGTAGGCATGTATGTAAATTATTTAATAAATGAACTTTAAACAAATTCAGTATAGGTTTACCTTTTGTGACCTCACTCTTGCCACATCCCGGACACTAGCGATCAAATGTATGAAAGGGGCGCGTTCCTAGCACACAATCTAAGCTCGTGTAGGTGAACGCGTACAACGCTTGTATGAGTGAGATATGACAGATTGACTGTTCGCCTTTTTGACAGCTGGTAACTGAGTGGTAACCGAGAGGGGGTGGGCGGCGCTTTCAGCGGGGAGCAGGAGTGGCCATACTGTACGATAGTACTCTTTATTATACTGTGCTCTTGCTGGTAAAATTAACCATAGATTTGAGACTGTCATTTTTTACATGGACTTTAGTAAATACATGAACTCTCTTTCTGTGCGCACTGTTCCCAGTATCTGGTATAAAGCTTGGCGGCCTCGTGGCCCTCGAGCCTCGTGTGTGTAATCTTCAGATTCCTGTAATCCATTTTAAAACCCCTTCAGTAACATGCAAGTAGTTATTTCAATGAAAACAAATTCAACAGTTGATAAAATAAAATATACAGAGGTACATACATATTTGTTACTTGACACTCGGTACACTTCAATCCTTGTGATTATAAATCCGATGGCAAACTGAGTTGATTGGCCATTGTTACTGTATTCGTAAACCGAAACTGTCCATATCTACTTGTTGATGCTTATTGGATAGGTCGAAACTTCATTTAGGCGCATTTGTTTTGGGGCACTCTGCATACAAAAGTGTTTTGGTTTTTGTACATTCACGCATAATAGGCACAATGAATGTTGGCTTGTTGTCGGCCGAATAATAAATAGGTACTTAGGATGTTTTTTCGGGATAATAACTTTGGTTTATATTTATAACCTATCCCAGGTTATATTAGTAACTATTCTTATTTACATTAAATAAATGTCATATACAAAGGTAATATATTAGTATACATTAATTTAACTAAGATTATTCTTATTTAGACGGTAAATATAGTCCGTAATGAATGTATCTCAAATCGCATGCGAGATCGCGCGCCGTTTCAATAAATCCTTAGTATATGATGCTCAACTTCACAAGCAATTAAATCAGCAAAAACAAAGCGGATAAGCGCCAATCGGACTCACCCATCAAGACTTTAGTTCGAAAATTTATTACTGATACGAGTAAAGACACGGGTGACTGATTTAATACATAAACATATTGAAAAAATAGCAAGACACACGAGGAACGCATTGTTGGGACAAATAGCTTGTCTAACTATCACGGAACGCTAGCTATTAAAATTTAAATGACAGTGCTAAACAAAGAAAATACGACTGTATTTTCTATAGTATTATTACTACGTGATTCTGAGTTTTCAAATAAGAGACAATTTCAAATCACAAATTATACGAGATTTTATTTCATACTGGCTTTTTCAAATATAGTTATATCCAACTAAAAATCATATCAAATTATTTTATGAACTTTGTTTTTATTTGTTTTCAAGTACAAGTAGAATACATATATAAATTACTAGATTTTGCCCGCGGATTCTCTCGCGTTAGAAAGAGACAAAAAGTAGCCTATGTCACTCTCCTTCCCTTCAACTATCTCCACTTAAAAAATCACGACAATTCGTCACTCCGTCTTGCCGTGAAAGACGGACAAACAAACAGTCACACACACTTTCCCATTTATAATAATAGTATGGATAAATTGAAACAGATATGACCGATGGTCGAGCCGATAATCGAATCCGGCTAACGTCCTTACCAATAGACCACTTCTTTCTTTTTTTCTGACGGGTAGCCCAACACACACTTTTAGCTGAGAATCGTATGCTACACCGTGTTCTACACCAATGTGTCTTCTTTCGTCGTAAATAAACATTTTTCCACTAAATGACTTTTTAAATGTTAACGGACTTCTGGGCCACTCTATATTATATAAAATACCACTAAACATGCTATTTAATTATGAAGTTTTAAATAAAGGGTATCTAACAGGAAGTAAATAGTGAATAGTCGATAGATTTTGCGTATTGACCTATGTTTGTACTACTGTACCTTTATCAATAAAAGCTTAAATAAGCTTATTGTGAATGACAGTATGTCGTACAAGGACCGTGATGCGACGGCGACGGACCGAGGACGAGCGCTCGATGTCATTGGCCTAACAAATCAGTCGCCCAGCAACGGTACCAGGTTTCATAACATAAATTAAAATGCCCTTACGTTGTTCTTTTACTAATAGCATAATCTTTTGAATGAAAATGTAGGTACCCATAGGAGCGGGATGCAATTCGTTTGATTAATCCTCTTTATGCCTGTAATTTTCTTATAGTCGTAGTACAGTTGTCAGCAAAATGCGTTTTCGTTATATTTAATATCCAAGGTTCTATGCATTTTTTATCGAGCTCTACTTTCCAGCTTAGATATTTAACAGCATTGCTTATTTAATCGGAATGACAGCTCCTTTTTGTCTAGTTTGTAGCGCTTTACAAGTCTATATGTAGGTAAATTTATTTTAACGTCTCATATTTACAAAGATCACTGCTACCTGCAGCCGTCTCTGGAAATGCTACATTCTTTCAAAAGAAAAGTCGACGACAGACCGCGGCGAAACCCGATTAATGTTACTTAAAGTGATTCTTGAGGTGTCTTTGCTCAGATAGGGTACACATTTTGCTACTTAGATGCCTATGCTTCAAGTAGAAGGAAAGCAAAAACATAATTTATCTCCTTGTCACAAGATATTTGCGTTTTACTTTTTAACGCATAAAATAAAGAAGGAACTCAGAGGAGTTGTATTATAGTAATTATTTTAAATTATTTTACTTTGCGGATTGTTAAGCACTGGAAATGCATTGAGGATTCCTTAGAAACAAGTTTTTTAGAGCTAGTATATTAATAAACATTAATTTTTTTTGTCGGTTCTTTTCTACGAGTAACGTTAAGTAATATCGTAATTTACCTCTAGATACGATTTAGATAGGATACATCAGTCAGTGTGTAACTGTATAATGATTTTTATATTGTAAGGAACATCATTTTAAAGATTGACAGTATTGAAATGATATTGACATATCCTATCCATATGTTATGTTTAGAATCATAACACTCACCTATTGTTTACATTTAATATTATTTATAATTTTAATAATAAGTAGTACTTCTTTTCATACTACAAATTAGGCGCATATTTTATTACTGAATGTGCGTTATGTTAACGACTTATAACTAATCATTTGGTTTATATTTATGTGTTAATACACCTAATATTCATACTACATAATGTATATAATATATACTGTATATTATTAATTAGTTTCTGTAATGATAACATTTTGAGTGACTTGCTTCAGTCTCGAGTACGGATTATTTCATACTCGAACATGTTTAATTCAATGAGCTTTATGACTCCAAGCAAAACGATAAAGCGTCGATTGCAACCCGAACAAAACCCGGATGTTTTGGTTGCAACAAACACCTTCCCCTTAATAAAGTCGAGCACCTGTAGTCCAGTTTCATTACACCTCTCGTACACTTGTAAGGGTGACCGTCTAAGTAATCTGCCCAAGTGTCGTTAGAAACTCTGAAAGTGCGACCGCGATGCCCGAGCCCGTGATGCCGGGTGCCTTGTAAAATCGAGCGGTACAAAACTTTGTCGGTATCGAAAACGTGTGGACGACAGCCACTTAAACTTTAAACCTACGTTCATGTGTGGCATTTGTTACAAATTAATCAAAAATGGCGCTACTTAAGCTATGTATTTATTTATGTATAAATAAGTCCGCAATAAAAGTTTACGAATATTTAATGCCATTTGTCACCAACAGATGTCTCAATTAAAAATTACTCGAATTAATTACCAATTTAGGTTCCGTTAAACAGTAAACCTGTACAAGTAGCGTGTCATAACATAAATACGCTAAATATACCTACGCACATGGTTTATGATTTTAATTGCCAAATATCAAGATAAAGAGATGGTACCTGACTAGGTATACCACTTCTGCCAAAACATTCACGACTAATGATGGCAAATCTCCATATCTACACATGCTATCACTGACTGTGATAAGTTAAAATACCTATGTAATTCTAATTATAGGTAGATAACAAATAAGTAGGTCCTATTAACACACAACTCCTATAACATTATCCCAAGGTATAGGTAAAATAAGAGACCATTTGAACATGTGTCAGAACCTGGCTGAGAACAGAGGCACTGTCCTCAAGAGTTGTCGGCGGTCCTTCCCGCCTTGGCGGAGGCAGTCCGTTCGCGAGCGAGCGGCCGATCGCACGCTCCACGCGCGCATCACGCTTTACTCCCGTAAGTTTAGTGCCAACTCTTACAAACTTAACAACACTTCGCACAAATACCATCTCATAAGTAAACCCTGTCGTTAAGTATTTATATCTTAGTTATGGTTTGATAACAAATATTGTGGTATCTGCTGTTGTTGCGAAAGCAGTTAGAAACTTATATTGCCAATATAAAACAATAATTTAAATAAAATAATAACTTAACAAGTTCTTATTTTAGGCCAATATGTTCTTACCAATATGTATGAACTAAGTACTCTATACCTATAAGTTGTTAATATCAGCGTAGATTTTGCATTACGTACCCGGAAAAAATTAAATAAAAGCTGGTTAGGTTGCGTGTTATTTTACCATGTAAAATCCTAGCAAGTCGGACATGTTATAAAAAAATTGTAAACCAATAAATCATGAAAACCAATTTTAATATAATATATATGTAAGTATATAAAAAGATATATATTTGTTAAAGAGAGTTCAATGCAATTTCCGTACGATTCAACGATTTTTTTAGGGACCCAGGTATTTAGAAATGCCGATATTGAATAAGGTACAGCGGGGTAAATCTCGACTGGGGGGGCCATTGTAACTAATCCATTTTTTCCATTATTACACTATGATGTTGAGCTCTACATGTATCCACTGAACACGCCTATCATATATAACCAGTGGACTCTCTACAGGGTGGGCCAATGATAAATGCATTTTTGAAAATTGAAATAATAGGATTTCATTTAATTTTGAAAGACTTTCGTCAGAAGTTGCGGAGATATTGGTTGGATTTCTTGGCGAATGTTCTCCTTTAATTCTGCTGTGGTTGCCGGATTATTTGAGTACACTTTACTTTTCAAGTAACCCCATAAAAAAAAGTCAGCTGGAGTTAAGTCAGGGCTCCTGGGAGGCCAAGCAATATCACCCCGAATCCGAACTCAAGTCGAAAACGCCGACGAACAGACACATAAGATCGATTGTTTTCATAAAAAGCTTGAATGCAAAACGCTCGCTGTTCTCCCGTGTAAGACACCATTTTGAATAAAAATTTACTTTTTTTTCTTTTAAATGACACCATTATTATATGCCAATGTTTTGTAATTTTGACAAAGGAGGTCGAGACAAAAGTGAATTTATCACTGGCCCACCCTGTATTTAATAATGCAAACATTGTGAAACATGGAAAAAATGGACCAGTTACATTTGTCCCCCAGTCGAGATTTGCCCCGCTGCACCTTACTTAAAATTTGCGCCATCTTTACATCTTTTTGTCATATATAGATAAAAGGTAGGAAGACCTTATACCTATGACAATCCATGTAAAATACAGTAAATATATGTAATTTATAGGTACGAGAACGTAGGCTTTATTTAGGGAGGAAAACATTTATGTTTAGGTAAGACAAGTTTATATTAACTATAATTATATTAAACTTATATTTTTGTTCAATCAATGCAGCCGCGAATTCGATTCCTTGACAGTAAGAAAGACAAGAAAAACATAAATTAAGTATCTTTCAGTTTCTAATATATCATAATAAGCAGTAATGTTATAAAATATAGTTACTTACGTCAATGTCCATATTAGAGCATCAAATAAAAGATTACTTAGGTACTTTTAATGTGTGTAACTCAGTTCTTATCTAAAGGTTGAGGTGAGGAAGTCATCTGTTTGCATATTCTTATACAGACTAAAGAATGCCTATCGCTGATGTGATTCACCTAAATCAGTTACTGTTTATATTAAATTTGCTGATTTTTGCTTAACGACTTAACATTGGACTTCTAGACAAACCTGAAGGGTGGTCATTTGGTCAACCAATTTGAATCCTAGGCCACTGTAGAACCCTATCACAGTAAACGTTCTATGGCAAATAAAGTATAGTGTAATAAGACAGGGGTCTAGAGCGGCCTAGAGTTAAAATTGGCTGTCCGTACTTCGTACCTAAACCTTTAGAGTAGGCGTACTAGCTTCAAGGGATTTGACTATCATGTTTCGTCTGAGCTCTAAATTGTTACGTAGTACAATTGACTTAGTATTAGTACATATTGGTATCAATACTTTTGTCAATTAGTTACTTTTTAAAGTAATAAATATCTGTCCAAAACCGCTCAAGTGCGTGACGAAGCAACCGACGATTTAGGGAAGACAAATTCGACAATGTTTATTAAAATTTTGTTCGAAGTTAATCTAATGATTCTTACAAAAACTTAATTTTTAAAATCTGTGACTTATTTTAATGAAATTATCACCTACATCAAAAACAAGTACAAAGATATTATGAAGTTTAATATGTTCTTGGGTATTCTATACCTCTCTCTAATATTAAATATTTTATGTTATATTAAACCGCACGGTGTTTGGCGAGAGCTTCAGTTATAAAATAAATATTCTCTAATACTATTAATCATTAATTGATAATTGCATAAGGTAAGCTTAGCCTTTTCCCATTATCTTGCTCAGGAATATTTACCTATAATTATATTTTCTAAATAAAATAGTTGCGACATTTATGATACGACGAAGCATGGAAAACCGACGGACGTTGAAAAGGAAGAACGGAAGATGAAATTCACCATTATCATCAACTTCCTAACGTTATACCGGTTTTTTGACGCCGTTTAATAGAGCCTAGAGTCCAACCTAACACAATGATTAGCGTGAGCATTAGCTTTCAAATAAGTATTTGTGAGTGTGCATGGGAAAACGTCCCACTTTGTCGATTGGTATAAAGCTACAAGTAAATCTCGTCTTAAGTTAATGGTAGCCGACAAAGTGGGACGTTTTACTAAACACACTCACATTTAGTCACTAGGCTGGAAACAAAATTAAAACTAAAGTAATCTCATGCTTCTGGCAACATCAACCTAGAACAACCATTTAAAATTTTCTTCCGAGAAAATGCCCTTAACTATGACGATTTATAGAGGATTAAACTTATATTTTTGTTCAATTTGTGTAATTTTGTATTTATGTCGTTTACTTAATTGTTAGCAAGATTTTGGATGACTGTTGACCTTTGTACCCGTTGTACTTCTGTAAGTTTGTCTATCTTACCCACTGGAACGATCTTCTCATCTATTCCAAGGTTAGCTGGAAGAGATCCTTTTATAGGGATAAGCTCGTCTTTGTATCTCTGTTCCTACAAATTGTATAAAAACTGTTGTACACAATAAAGTGATTACTACTACTACTATTTATTAATATGAGAAGAAGAATAAATGCAACCAACTTCGTGTCAATTGATAAAATCGTTTCTAATAAGTACAAGTATGTACCTACTGAAATATGTCGTTCATCATCATCAACTTCCTTGAATTGTACCGGCATTGTGCCACGTCATATCAAATACCATTTAAACACCTAAATTATTTTAATTACTTGTACCCTAAATACATACCATACTATTTAAATTATCATATTATTTATTCTAAAGATGATATATATTAAAACAAACAAAAATGTAAAGCGGTACCAGACAGGAATCTTTTAATCATGGCATAATTATAATTTTCTGAACTATTGTGAGGTAATTAAGCAGTTGTTTTGCCTACTAATACAGCTCATTTTCTTCTTTGTTAGTTATCTACGGGAAGCCTTGTGAACGGATAGTTTTCGAGCCTAAATGATAGCGCTTATCGGCGCAAACATTGCTCATAGCATGAGTATCACATTGATAAATTTTCTCGCTGTGAAGAATCTCTCTAAATTAACGGCACAAAATAATCCGCATTCTACTCAATGCTAGTGATCTGAGGCTACTTGAATCATCATATATGCAAATGAAAGTAGTGGGTCGCTTATGCGATAATACTATAAGTACTCGGTGCAATGTAGATATACTTTATGACATTTTATAGTAAAAATTAATTAAAAAACATTTTATGAACCTGTTTTATCTTTATCATCATCATTCCCAGAAAAATACGACCTCGGTCTCTTTAAACGTAGAGTGAACAGGCTATTACTGAATCGGTGAGCTCCATCTTAGACTCTGTCTTCACTTCCCATCAGGTGTGACTAGGGTCAATCGCCGATCAGTCCATAATAAAAAAAAAAAAATGGCGGCCTTTTGCTTATTCAATCCTGGATGTGAACTTCTTCCACTCCTTTCGATCTGACTCATTCATCCAGTTTCAACATTCGTGTCGTTTTGTACGAGTTACTATTTAATACTTACGTAGTTGGTTAACTATTTGTGTTGATTTGTTATGATGGCTTTATACACGGTACTCACGAGCATTGCGAGAGATTTTAACCACGCTTTTCTGAGGCCAAAACAAAGAAATAAAAATTAATACAAATGAGAAAATGCAAAAAAAAAAATGTATAAATCTCCAGGTATACAAAAACATAACAGATAATATAAACCATAAATCACTACATTCAGTTAAAGTTTAGTATAAATAATTATTCCAAGTTAAAAAAATTCAAACACGTATGTAATTTGTACGTAGGTATGGTTTTAAACTTGTAAACAAAAATTGAATTTGATTTATTCATAACGTGAATTTTAAACTCTCACTTATGATGTGTTTGATTTTGTATTTATGTAGGTAAACACACCTATGAGTAAATGCATTTTCTTGCCAAGAGAAACACTACTTACCTCCACGATCAAACTAGTGTAAATAAGCTCCGTTATGTGAGCAATACAGCCCTCTAATAAAATAGACGTAAGTGCCATAGTAAAAAGTATATTCTGAACTGAATGATAAATAATTTCACAGATGACATTTCTTGATATATTTTAACCTAAGACTTTATTTCTTTATTTTTCTAGGTACTTATATATAAGTATGGAATAACAAATGTCGGAACTCATACAAATCTGATCACCAATAACCAAAATGGTCATATAGACGTTTTGTAGAACTACAAAGCTGATAGGATTTTTTACAATGCAATGAAGCCAATGAAATATAACATGACCCATTTTTCGTAACATGAATGTACCTACGACTAAATTGTAGTTGGTTATTCTGTTCTAGTTTTTCAGTGATCACCGCAGGACATATTTTTTTCAACTACACAAACCAATTCTTTTATAGGTATTTTGTGTTTTTAATGTAAATAAAGTATTACCTTACCAAGATACGATACAGAGCAGCGTTAGGAATGTATACGTCACTTGCAGTGTTTTTCGCACAGCACAGGAAGCATGGTCGCGCGATAGACGATAAAATATCAGGCCGTCCCTATCGCACTTACAAATAGTGCGATAGGGACAGCCTGCTATTTTATCGTCTATCGCGCGACCATGCTTCCCGTGCAGGATGAAATTTTGTTTTTGTTTATTTCTGACTTTGTTCTAGAATTTCTTTTAAATTAAACGTTCAGTGTGTATTAAGTAAAATGTGCATGCGTTATTTTTACTTTAATACGCTCACAGTGCATAAAATAGGTAGTACCTACATACATATTTCTCGTTGATATTAATGGATTCAATCAATGGGACTGTACTGGCATACATTGCCTGTTCCTAATGTAATAATGTTCTAAGAAGGGCATGTCTGAATGAAGCGTTTGTGCTGAGTGCGTTTGAGCTGGCCAGCGGGTGCCTAACGGTAATCCGGTCGGGTTAACAACCCTATTCGACTCCATACCCACTATTGATACCCAATGCTTGGACCATGTTATTGCATTATGTTTTCATGTGTCTGAAATCTCTTTAAACTATACAACAAAATGTCATTGAATGTTTTATAATCAAAATTTTTCGCTAAGGCCTCTAAGTCAAATTTAGTATTCTGGGCTCTAAAGAGTAAAATGCGTTTTTACACTGATTTCTTTTAAGAATAAAAATAAATATATCGAGTACGCGGGAAGCGGGAAAAGAAGGAATTCCTCTTTTAATAAACTGGTTTTGGTCATTGATATTGAAATTCGTGTTAGTACAAGTGTCACGAGACGTGAAGGCACTCGTTACGGCACAAAGGGACTAAGAGTTTATTTGAGCGAGACATTGTCTTACGCGTGGAGAAAACCATAAACTGTTATTTTGATGCCACCCACATTAAAATAAACTTTGATGTGTGAACAAGGTGTTTGTAATGGATACGATCCTTCTCCTAAATAACACTTGAAATGTAAATTTCTGTTTGTTATCTGTTAGCTATGCGTATAAATAGTATTAGGCTTCACCTTAATACGAGTTTTACACGGCCATATTCGCTAAAGGATGCTTTAGTTTTTCTGAACTTATGTGCGAAATGTAATTTAAAAAAAAATTGAAAACCGGACTAATAATTCCAATAAGGAATTGGAAGGTCAGATGGCACTTGCTTTCGTAAAAAAACTAGAGCCCGTAGTGGTGGGATTCATTGTCAAAGTGGAACCGAGACTCTAAGGGCCCATTTAGACGGTACGAGAACTCGCATACGAGTTTTATTACATTGCGGTATTTGATGGCTGTGCAAATTGTATGTAACCTCTACAGCCCGCAATGTAACTAAAATCGCATGCGAGTTCGCACGCCGTCTAAATCAGGCCTAAGTGACCTTTCTATAATTTATATATTAAATAAAGCTGTAATCTAGTTTTTATGTGATAATCCCTCCATAAAATGTGTAAAAATTTCAATATAAAAACTGAAACTTTGCTTGATCCCCATCTGAAACTTGAATGAAGTAATCAATCAATCTGTATAAGACTGTCCTATAATATTTATTTATCTTTATTTAATGGTTATCACCCACCAAAACTAAATAAGTAAACACTTGTAGCAGTCATTTATTGAGCGTATTGTTGTCTTGGTCTTATTCCAAGTTCCCTGACACACTTACAAGTGCTCGCAAGTTATCAGTGCAACACGTGGCCCTTACCCTGGAACCGATAACAAAGTCTGTAGCTAATAATTTATTGTCATTCGTATTTATATTTATAAAATCTTGTAAGTAGTATATTGTAAATTGAACAAGAGGATTTGCAAGATACATACTAACGAAGAATTCAACCTATAGGAGATTATTTTATGTCACGCCAGTCGATCGCTATAAAATAACATTATTTTACCTTTTTATGACTTTTAAACCAATTGCTGTCCAAAACACGCGCGAATAAAGCATTCTGTGTAACTCATGAACGCATGGTTTAGTACCAGCTTACTTTAACGCTGCGAATCATCATCCTCCTTGCGTTATCCCGCCTGGGGTCCGCTTTGACTACTAATCTCAAGATATGGCGCTGGCACTAGTTTGACGAAAGCGACTACCATCTGGCCTTGCAACCTGAAGGTTAATTACTAGTAGGCCTTATTAGGATTTGTCCGGTTTCCTCTCGATGTTTTCATTCACGATGCGAATATTGAAATTAAATTACCTATATTCAATACGGGATATATTTTTTCTACATGTATGATATACACGGCAAACTAGTTTTTCTACTTGTCGACTGTAATCTGTCAATTAGGACACCACAGACTAAACTATAAGTGCTAACTTTTCAGTGTTGGATACTCTATGGCAGTTCCGACTCAATTATAATAAGCTCATTATAGTTGACTTTAGTTAACTGTAATAATTTCAAAAATAGAACTTCATACAATTTCTATACTAATTTGTGATACCTGATGGCAAATTTTCCTGCATCTGAAACACATTTTTTTTTATCTGTTGCGTTATCGGCCAATCAGAGACGGTTATTACAAACAATTGGTTGCTAGGTAATTCGATGTTGATACAACGGTGAACGACTCTATTAACATTAATTTTAACTTGCATGAATGATGATATTTCCGTCCATTGATGATGAAGATGATGACTCGTAGAAAAAGTATTGTATACAATAGTGATATACTCGTAATTAAGCTTTTCACTCTCGTACCGTACTATTAGGCCACTCAGCAAGCTTAGTGGCCTAAACATGGTACTCGACTGAAAAGCTTTGTATTATATCACGATTGTATAAAATACTATTATTTATCGACTGATATATCCTCAACAACTTTAAATGAACGCTTTTAAACTGTTGTTGTATTTGTTTATACTGTCAGTATAGTTTTATAATCAGGAAATGAAGCAACCTTCCTCGCGCAAGTTACTGCAGATCTTTGTTGAATATGCGGGTGTTAAAGTTCCGATACTTCCACGCATCGCGAGAACCGTGAATGGCGAGTCTTCACTACCTACTCTTAACTAACTTGTAGTGTCGAGCTGAATTAGATTAAATACAAAGTTATATCAAGGACGATATATACCGGGACTAACTAAGCCCATACAAAAAAGTGTACCCCTGAAATGTAAGGGCCTTTTATGGATAAAAATAGTTGGCACTGTTTCACAGCATGGAAGTGGCAAAAATCATATTTTCCCCAAATATTTTTGAGAATTTTAATTTTTTATAACAAATGACAAATGACATATGTCTTTATTTTAATATCATGTATCATATTAATACACATTTTGAAAAAAAAAAAAAAAAAGAAACTTGTAGGCATCATCACTGTAGTTATAGTATTTAATAGGTGGCGCTAAAAAATTGAGGTACGATTCTTAGTATGAAGATTGTCAAGACTATATAAATCACGCTTGGTTACATTAATGAATCCTAAATATGCTTATTTTATTCTGAGTAAATTAAAAGTTTTGTTATTTATGTTAAAATAAAATTCATATCAAATGTTATTGCACGAATCATTAGTCCAGTTAAAAATAGATAAGCTATGTTAATGCTTTTTACTTCATTCATGCTCTTTATTTCCGATAAATCAAATTTTTTTTTGTTCATAACTCATAACAAGTTCTTTAGTTTAATATAAGCAACCTGTGGGTTCAAAAATATCATAAAGTGACCCGAAGCGCTTCTTTTGCCGCTCTATTTGAAGTTTATTAACGCATTTATGTGTTCATACATTTATTTTGGAAATGAAACTTAAACTGGTATTTGTAATCAATTAACTTATTTGCAGAGATACTTGGTAAAGTTGCGAGTAGTTGCCGAATGTTTTACTAAAGGAGCGCGGCGGGATGCCTAGTATTTACTTTTAGGCTTTACTGAGGGCCTGCCGCGTAGATCGAAGTTCGCAGTAGTACTTGTTTTTATTAATGGTCTTTAACTAAACACACGATTTACTTTTTAAAACATACATAAGTAAACAACTAGGGAACAAATCAAATTATTTTATTGAATATTTTTTGATTTGTTCTTTTTTCAAGTAGTCACACTACTATGTATAAATTATAAATTGAAATAGATATCATACACGAAAGAAAAAACGACAAGGCCCACTGGTGGCCGAGCCGGGAATCGAACCCGGGTCTTCAGCTTAGTTAGGGTTCGATTCCTGGCTCGGCCACCAGTGGGCCTTGTCGTTTTTTCTTTCGTGTATGATATCTATTTCAATTTATACATAAGTAAATTAACCGTACCTTTTTGTAACCATTGAAACATACAATTGTTAATGAATTGTTCGTCAGTTTAATTATTTAAGCAAACTTCAGCTGTTGAAAAGGTATGGAAAATATTAGCTAGGGCTATTAGTAGGTAATACCTAAGTAGTACCTACTTGGTATTTAGGTATGTAGGTAGGTCAGTACATTTCCCACATGAAGCACTAATTCTTTCTAAAGGTAACAACGCAGGACATAATCCAGTAAATCTACGCAAATTAAATATACCTGCACGTTTTTGAGCTGCCAATAACGGTTAGATTCTAATATAATTGAATTGGAAAATCAGGCTGTGTCAAACACAGGCTGGACTTCAAACGCTGCCAAGTTTAGCATTGTTGTTGATTTTTTGGAAGTTACCGGGCGTTTTAGTTTATCAAGCGCACGGAAAAAGAAACTATGTGATCAATTACGATTCACTCTGCTTTAAACATAGTATGTTATAGTAGTACCTATTAGTAGTAATCACTTTATTGTGTATAGCAGTTCACATACAATTTGTAGGAATAAAGATACAAAGGCGAGCTTATCCCTTAGCTTAGCTTAGCTTACTCTGGCAGGGACCTCAAGTAGCATCGCCATGTAGTTTGATTTTAAACACTTTACTCTGAAATCTTAAAAGAAATATACTATATACTCAATGGCACTGAAACTTGAGTAGTTTTGTGTGCTCTGCCTACCCCTTTACGGGATACAGGCGTGATTGTATTATGTATAATATATAGTATGTCATCATCCTCCTTGCGTTATCCCGGCATTTGCCACGGCTCATGGGAGCCTGGGGTCCGCTTTGACAACTAATCCCAAGATTTGGCGTAGGCACTAGTTTTTACGAAAGCGACTGCCATCTGACCTTCCAACCCGAACGGTAATTAGGCCTTTTTGGAATTAGTCCGGTTTCCTCACGGTGTTTTCCTTCACCGAAAAGCGATTGGCAAATATCAAATGACATTTCGCACATAAGTTCAGAAAATCTCATTGGTACAAGCCGGGTTCGAACCCGCGACCTCTGGATCGAAAGTCGCACGCTCTTACTCATGATATGTAGTATGTGCATAATAGTTATCCCAAATCCGGAAAATTATCTTTGAGTAAACGTTTTCAGGACGTTAAGACCAGTCTTTTCTATCTGCTATATATTTACTTGCTTAAATAGTAAACTTTACTAACTTTTAGTATCTGAAGCGCTGTTGGCGTCTCAAACTATGCGTGATTATTACTGAAAAAGTATTTTTCTCAAACATGCAATGAAATATTGTCTTTACGTTCCTTAAAATGGGCTGGGAAGTATCGCTTTTTGGGCGCAACAACTCGAGAGGACTGTAAAGGAATTTCATATTATTTTTTAGGCCTAGGCCTGCAAAGTAACTTTTTTAAGTAAGCTGTCAGTACTGTCATGTCACTTTTTTTTTAATTTTTGTGTGACCTGGATACTTGTCACACTTGACGTTTGAGTGTATTTGTATTTTGTCACTTAATAAATAAAATATTGTCCTTTAGAGCATTTTTTTTTATTTCATTGTATGTTTGAGAAAAGCACTATACATGCCTCGGCGTGAAAACGGATTCCCGGCCTCGTATCCCTATCCGGCCTCGCTCGCACGCTCGCTCGGCCGTATATACCCACTTGGCCGGAAATCCTCATTTTCCCGGCCTCTGATGTAATGTACTATTTCATGAATAACGAGTTTCTCAGTAAACTATGATTATTCTTGGGTTAAGTTGCTAAACGGACTCCAGGTCACATGCCGTGCCATAAAGCCAAGTGGGACATTCATAATAAAAATAAAAGTATATTTATGGCATCATACATCATATTCAATATTAATGTATAATAATAGAATATTTCTTATGATCTTATGTTACATGTTTATAGAAAAATCCTTTTCCCCTCACTAGCTCGGAAACACGTGTTTTGTCCTTTAATACCAGCGGGTAAAAACGCATTTTATTCACTAGTGGGTAAAGTAATTTGATCTTGAATAAAGTCAAATTAAATGCTTTAAAATTGATAAAAGTAGGTGAATCTAGTAATAAAGATGATTTACCACCTGTAGAACTACTGGAAGTAGTGATAAACGCATTTCTTGCGTTGTAGTTTCCTCGCTATAGTGAGGGGAAAAGTTTTGTGTTACACTCGGATGCAAATGTATTTTACTTCTCGTGTGTTAAAAAAACTCGCAAGTTCAGGATTCTATTCTCGAACCACTCGCTTCGCTCGTGGTTCAACTATAGAATCCTTTCACTTGCTCGTTTTTCAATTCCACACTCGGCGTTAAAATACAACTTTGCCCCCTTGTATAACAAATAACTATTTCTTGTATGCAACTTAAACATTCTACGAAACAAAGTTATGCTTATTATACTTATACCAATTCATCGTTATAACAATTTACATTATGCGCATTAGCATTATACGAAATCTGTTATGCGAAATAATGATATGCGTATTAAACGTTATGCGTAATAAACGGTATGCCAATTCATATTAGGAGTATTCAGTTATGCGAATTAATATAGACCCCATCAGTATAAAATGGCTTCGCAGTAATTCTCGAAAAAATGTTAGGTGATACAAAGTGCCGCTTTTTCCTGGCAATGATTACTGCGAGCTTTCTTGTTAAGCCATAGTCGCGATGAAAAGGGATGACATACTTTCGCCTGACGCATAGGTACTCTTCTGTCTTCATTCTTACGTCTGTTTATAAAACTACATACAACTGAAACAAGGTATCTGTAAAGGGTGCTCCATGTCACAATTTGGATTTCTTTCAACCCCTTTTTGCCAAGAGTGGCACTGAAACTTAGTAGTTCATGTGCTCTGCCTACCCCTTTATGGGATACAGGCGTGATTTATATGTATGTATGCTCCACGAAAGTCTTAATAGAATAATTTATAGTGAGTAAATATGCATTTACGAATTGGAACAGTAAATATTGTTTAAATCAAAAATTGATTTTATCTTTTTGACATTATTTGTGGAGAATTTTTTTATCAGGAACTTTTAATCAGATTGAACTAACGTCAAACTTTCGTACTTACCTTGATATCTCCTTGTTTACTTGTTTGCGTTGAACATTTTACTTTCCTTAATTATTCTTAGTTATTATGTATTATCTATGTCAAAGACATATGTAACTCCGTATAGACGGATAAAGTCTAAGAAAAAAACGTACAAAGCCCTAGAGAAAAAGGTTCGGTGGCCTAGATGGCGTTACACCTTTGGGGAACGCTCGGCTAGATGGCGCTAATATTAATATTTGACATTTTAACACATATCAAGCTAACAATATGGGCCAAATTGTCAAAACTGAGGTTCAAAAGTTTTAAGCTTGTGTCGAGAGATGGCAGTCTATGCACTATGATTACACATTTTACTTTGACAGTAACTCTCTATAATACTCGATCCTCTTTGTCTAAGTTTAGTAACTGACTTAATATGGGAACATAAAAAATAGCTCTCAAAGTTGGATCAAACTAATTCTGCACCGTCTTATCTAATGGCAGATTATGGAAATGCCGTTTTAAATGTGTCTATGTCGAATTGGATCATACCTACTTGTAAGTAATAACAGCGAATCCATGCACCTTGCTAGCATGTTGCGATTATATTATAGATTTTTACAGTCTATAAATTATAGATTTAGTATAAAAATGATTACTACATAACAGCGATTATTGTTAACAGATGATTATTAACGTAATAACATAAAAATTTAAGGTACATCATTGGCTTAAATCGACAATAAGCGAAATCACATACGTACGCAAAAAGCGCATTCCGCATCATTTTGCTCAGTTTGTTAATAGTACATTGTGCAACAAGGGGAGGAAGTTGAATATTACTAACGAGAGTTAGCTCCGGCAAGCCATCGCGATTTAAAGACTCGAGTTTGTAATATTCATACTCCCCGAGTTACACACAATGTTTTTCATCACACTCGCAATATAAAAAATGTGTAAATAGATGTAAAAAAAATAATTAAGGTACTAAAAATTTCCTATATTCCCTTGGGAGAACGATTTTTCTATAACTCACGCTCAGCCTGCGTGCAATAGCACATTTAGTTTGCGGGTGTGGTGAAAAAACTTTTTTAATATTTTCAACCTTTCCAGTTGTGTGTACAATGTACATGGGGCTAATAATATCCTGAGAATATTGTTGGCGTGAGAACGCAACGGGATGACGTTCATTTCTTTGGCGAAATAATGCAATGTGAAAACCAGATGCTGACATTTTCAAGGACTAACCTTTTAAGAAATACGAATCCGCGCAAAATGATGACAGATGGAGTTAGAACATAGAAATGTCATATTGTTAAAGATAGTCTTACATTATAAGAGGTATGAATTACATACATCTTGTTGAGAAAGTTGAAGGTTACTTAAGAACCAATAATTAGGTACATATTTTCCTATCATTAACGCTATCGATACCTATCCCAAAAAGTTTAAAACTCATGGTAAAGGCTCCGATGTTTTTTTTTTTTTTTTTTTAGCCTACTGTAGTGTCCCACTGCTGGGCAAAGGCCTCCCCTCGCTTCTTCCACTCAACCCTGTCATGTGCGTAATTTTGCCAGCTTGGATAAAATGCGTTCAAGTCGTCCCGCCATCTCTTTTTCGGTCTGCGTCAGTCATGAGGGGGATTTGGACCATAAGCCCACCACGCTGGTCCAGTGCGGGTTGGTGGGTCGTCAGAGCCTCGTTTGTTGTTTAGCAGGGTGCACCGCGAGCAGGTGAGGATGACTTGGAGCCCGAAAGATGTTGCTTGGGCCCCCCTTACACCCCTTACGCTCCGATGTTTATAATACCTATTTCTCATTAGGGCATTTTCGCGAAAATAGGTAAAATTAATGTTTTTTCTACTCAGAATCACGAGCCCTTTCGATCTTACTAGTTAAAAAAGCGTCCCAAATTTAATTTTTCCTCTTTACCATTTTTGAAACTCTTTGTACAGCGGTCACAAAGTGGAAAGTTGCATAATAACAGAAAATTTTGGGATCATTTTTTGCCTCTTGTTTTTTGTCCTAGATCGAAAGGGCTCGTGATTCTGAGTAGTTAAAACATAAAATTTACCTTCCTTAGAAAAAATATTTTTGGTGATTGCTTTCGCGAAAATGCCCAATTACGTATCTGGCGCAGAAAGCAACTTTATTTTTTATTGTATTGAGTATTCTAACAAACAAAACAAATGCACAGCAGAAGACGAATGGCTGACAAAATAAAGTCAATGTGATTTATATCGCCGTATGGTCGACTCGTGTAGGTGTCACTACAAAATTTAATGCTATGTTAACAAACGCATAAAAATAGCCCTAATATTGAATGTCGTAATCTTATGGTATACTTCGATGGATTACATAATTTGTGTGGGTACATTTTGAAGTCATATCCATTAATGTTCAATAATCTCTTGGACTTTGAAATGGTTTTATCTATCTACCAGTTCCTCAACTTAACTCTGAATCGGTTACATCCAATTGTATTTATCAGCCTTAAGGCGATTACCTACCTACTTGGACGGCAGTTACAAAAGCGCTCTTTTTGTATAAGTGTGTGCTTATTTTGGTAGGACGTTGGTTTAATGGAATATCAAATTATGACGCTCTCGTGTTTACGTTGAGGCTTGCGGACTTAATGTGTGTTGCACTAAACTGCCTGTTACCTTTAAAACATTCGCTAACTTTATTGTATGGGAAGTTTTGTAGTAGACGGTTGATCAGTATGTTAAGTACAGATAGTGTAACTGGCACTTAGTGAGGTTTAATAATCTTTAAGTGAAGCCTAAGAAAATGTAAGTTTTCGATTGTTGCTATTTTATTCCCATTCTGAAATACGGATTTATGAAAGTGACTGAAAGTTGGCTTATGATGTAAAAATCAAAGTTTATTAGTACGGTGATGGATCGTTATGACAGATGCGCTATACCTCGGTCCGAGTCACCCGGGTTCGTTTAATAGATGACAGTTGACAAAGACGAATGACCGGTCAGCGTGTATCGAAACTTCATCGCGAACAGCTGGCGAACAGACACTAAATGACAATGTGCTTAAATACCACCCAAAGAGACACAACGATAAATGGTATAGTTACAAAACACGATGTACGCAATACTTATATTTAAGTGCAGATGGAGTTTTTTTTACGCTCTAGTGCGAGAAGTGGTTCATTATATGCCAGGTCGAAACTTCGGAGGGCCATCTGTACTGAAAAACGTCGTACGATACACGTGCAAAAAGGAAATTTGTAACTCGTGTCGATTTAAAACACTCCCTTCGGTCGTGTTTTAATTTATCGCCACTCGTTTCGACCTTCCTTTTTTACGCACTTGTATCGTAATGTACTATTTCAGTACAGATGGTGTTTTTTTACGCAATAGTGCGAGAAGTGGTTCATTATGTGCCAAGTCGAAACTTCGGAGCCTCATCTGTACTGAAAAACGTCGTACCATACATGCGAAAAGGAAATTCGTAACTCAGCAGATATCACAATTTTAGCATAGGTTTGTGCGAAGTGTTGTACCTGAGGTAACAAGGAAGAGTTGGCTCAACTAGCATTGTTTAGGCGGGGGCCAGGAGTTCTGAAGACGCGGCTGACGGATAAACCTAAATAGATGCAGCTATCCAGCAACTGCTGATATGAAGGCTCTCCTTGGGGCAGTTTTGCCCCTCCTCGTTTGCTCATCCATCGTGCAGGCGCAGTATATAGCTCGTGAGTACCTCATTCATAATTTCCTGTATAAAATATGTGTATAAATATTGATTACAATTTTATTTAAAATATGCTTTTCTGCCAAGTATTTGTCATGAAATATTTAGGTACTTGAGACTATCGCAGTTTTAAATGTTTCTTATTATGCTATTTTTCCCATTTGAGTAATCAAAAAAAATCCTATTAATGAACTCGAGGTGTTCTGAAGCTTTTAAAAAAGTTTTAATAAATAATAATATTTGGGGGGACATCTTACCAAGATCAAATTAGCCCAAATAAAATACTTATTTTTCTTATATTTATCTGAATATTCTATTACAGTATATTTTACATGCCATGAGATGTGTGTGAGTTATGCTGCAAAGATTTAGGCCACAGCTATAAAAAATACAACACGTATTATCTTTTACGAAAACTAAACATTACGACCGTTGCTAAACCTGATGCTGGCGGCCATCACGTCACCATTATAGTTATGTACTATTTCTTGCATATGTGACCGAATTACACTTTCAGTCGAAACACCTTTATTCGACTTGACAAAACTGACGTTTCGTGTTGATTTTCCGGCGATGTCGATAAAACGTAGAATTGATACAATCACCGGTCAACATTATGTAGACATTTGCAAAATTGTAACAAGTGTGACAATTAAACCAAACTGATAAACCGTATACTCGAAGTAATAAAACTAAGTCTATTTATGTTACATTTTTTTCAATCAATTTGGCCGTATAGTTGATATAATCAAGTGAACTTAAAAAACTCAACATTTGTTGATACGGCTTTGATAGTTAATGCGATGGAACGCCCCAGTATATAGATATATAAACTTATTTAGAGCATGATGAACATTTTTAATGCATTTTAATAAATATGTATGCATATTTTTAAGACAGGAACTGTATATTTGTTGATTATGTTACGAACAGAGTCCAAGTGGGCGTGTTTAATCATTCTGTTGCTTCAGTTTATCCTCTCTCATGATTGCTCTATGTATTGTTTAGAGTTTCTTAACAAATTACATTTTAACCAATTTATGAGCCTGTTTATAAGTTTGTACATATATATACATATACTTGTACTGTGGGATATTATAGCGATAGTGGATTAAAGGACTATCCTTTTTTGTGTGGTTTTTGGAATAATGTTTGAAATTTTACAACAACATTACCTATATAAAGAGACTAATGCAAATTTCTATCTTGTATAAAATTCCTGTAAAAAAATTAGGTAATTTCATTTTACATTTTGAAGCAATAAAAACTTACTCTCATGTTAGAAATTATTATAATAAAACAATATGCAGATTTTAAACAAATACATACGGGTCCATCATAAGTATCATAAGACTGTTGTATTAGTACTTGTAAAAAAAAAACCATACGAATTAAAAGCCCCCTTCCTTGAGATTTGGGGCGGCGGTTAAAAATAGATTTAGCTACAACTAGGGAACAAATCAAATTATTTTATTGAATATTTTTGATTTGTTCTTTTTTTCAAGTAGTCACACTACTATATATATAAATTATAAATTGAAATAGATATCATACACGTAAGAAAAACCGGCAAGGCCCACTGGTGGCCGAGCCGAAAATCGAACTCGGGTCTTCAGTTTACGCGGCTAACGTCTTTACCACTAGACCACACGCCCGCGGGCGTCGTCGTTTTTTCTTTCGTGTATGATATCTATTTCAATTTATAGATTTATATTTTATAAATTTTAAGAAAAACTAATTAAAAAAGTATTTGGAAACGTTCGGAACGCAGTTTTATTTTCTACACAGTCCATTTACAATTTTCTTTTCTAGTGGTTGTTATTTCTATGGACATATTTAGGGGAGGGATACAATCAGGCGCTTGTGGTCCAGGCTCTAATCTCGCTACAAAACATAATTGTTTTGTTACTGCCGTCGCGCCGCGCCGCATGCGGTCACACCCCTACTCGTGGACACTCGCCGTGCTTCGTTGTCAACACTGAACGAATTACACGTTACATGTACAGTCACTTTACGATTAAGGTATTATGACTTTTGTGTGTAAAGACGTGAGTTGTATGTATGTAAAGACATACCAAATAGATCAAATAAATCTAACCAAATTGTTTTTATCAAATGATGAGTATAATTATGTACTTATATTAGCGTTTTAACCCCAGACGAAAAAACGACGGGGTGTTATAAGTCTCATGTGTCTGTCTGTCTGTGTGTGTGTGTGTGTGTGTGTGTGTGTGTGTCTGTCTATGGTATCGTAGCTCCCGAACGGATGAACCGATTTAGATTTTTTTGAAAGCTGAATTAGTCGGGAGTGTTCTTAGCCATGTTTGATGGAAACCGGTCCACAATGTAGGTTTTTTTTTAAATTTAACTTTTGTATTGTGCAATAAGGAAAAATATTTAATAATCTGCAATAAGCCTTTTATTACAATTCAACAGTGGCGAGAAAATAACGTAGAAAATATGCAGTTAAAAAGTGCACCTTTTCTTTTTAAGATTGGTAGGACCTAAAGTTAGCCTCACTCAAGATCTATCAGTCTTACTTACCACCAATGAGTTCTAAATCCAATCCGTTGCCAGTTACAGGAAGCCTCGCTTCTAATCTAACTGTCCCTGTCCGAACCTTCACACGCCATCTGTTTGAAATAGAACTATAAAGCTGTTTGGCCTTACGGTGCTCCTACACTGGATGTTATAAATGTGTTATAACATGGTGTGACATCGGACCGCGGGGAATGGGCAAGAAAGATGATGATGATTCTTGTTTTGCGGTGTGTTAATCTAACACTCAGATCCATTATGTAATAAAACTAATAAACAAACACGCAAATCTCTCTTACATGGAATTACTTTTATTTTGATGAATTAATAGCAATTTTTGTATTAATTTTGTGCGCCAATATTTTGCACCTAACTGTACTTAATTTGACATAAAAAAAAAGTAAAATAGTACATTACGATACAAGTGCGTAAAAATGGAAGGTCGAAACGAGTGGCGAAAAATAAAACACAACCGAAGGGAGTGTTTTAAATCGACACGAGTTACGAATTTCCTTTTTGCACGTGTCTCTCTCGGTCGCGTTTTAAATTATCGCCACTCGTTTCCAACTTCCTTTTTTTCGCACTAGTATCGTAATGTACTATTTTTCCTATCTAAGTGTAATGGGTCAATTTTGCTAATTCTTACAGAAAGTTTAAAGTTACAATGTAATAAAGTGTAACGTGTTAGTCTCGAGGTAATTGATCTTATGAGTTGAGGCATTTTAATATTCATGGACGCCTTACACAAAGGCACCCGGCCCCGGTACAAAGAGGCGGATTTTTCAATAAGTCGCATCGGCAGCGGCGCTGTCATCAGACACTACTAACGTACATATTTTTCCTCACGGGTTAAATAAATAAATCCGATAACATTTAACGGACTCCATTTACACAAAGCCTTGTTATTTTAAATGACAATTTTATTTGTTTTGTTGCCTCTAAGTTTATTCATTTGTTTTACGAGTATTGTAGGCCTTATTGCGAATAGTTTGATTGCTGTTTTGATTAGGTATAATTACTGAATTAATGTAAGTTTTATAAAAGTGACGACCGGTCTGGCGCAGTCGGTAGTGACCCTGCCTGCTACGCCGCGGTCCCGGGTTCGAATCCCGGTAAGGGCATTTATTTGTGCACAGATATTTGTTCCTGAGTCATTGATGTTTTCTATGTATATAACATACATACATACATACAATCACGCCTGTATCCCATATAGGGGTAGGCAGAACACATGAAACTACTAAAGTTTCAGTGCCACTCTTGGCAAATAAGGGGTTGAAAGAAAACGAAACTGTGACATTGCAGAGACAGGTATATAAGTATTTATATACCTAGTAGTAGTGGTAGTGTGTTTAGTAGGTCTATGTATATAAGTATTTATATATTATATATATCGTTGTCTGAGTACCTACAACGCAAGCCTTCTTGAGCTTACCGTGGGACTCAGTCAATCTGTGTAACAATGTCCTATAATATAAAAAAAAAAAAAGTTCTTACTTGGTCTGTTTATGCCTTACCTACCCTAACGTGTCATTGTGTGTGACAGAACTCGCTGGTGATAAACTCTACATTGCAGGTAAAAACGTTACGAAATACTTATTAGTATGAACAAGGCCGATATAATACCGGGACAGACAAAGTCTATACATTAAAGCGTACCCCCAAAATGTATGTGCCTTTTAGGCTTAAAACTAGATGGCGCTGTTTCGCTGCCTGGAATATTTTTGCGTGTTTTTATTTTTTATAAAAACAAATGACATGCTTCTTTATTTTAATATCATGATATAACGTCAATACACATTTAAAAAAAATGTAGGCATCATCAGTGTAGTTATGATAGTATTTAATCGGTGACGCTAAAAAATTGAGGTACGATGTTTAGTATGAAGATTGTAAATCCTTTATAAATCATCCTTGGTATGAACAAGGGTTGAGCCCACTACCATATAGTTTAAAAGTTGCACGATGTATCGCTGACATTCGTATCGACTTTTTATCGACTAGGATTTTATGTGGAAATACAAGTATGGTCGATTGCGATGATAACTAATTGTCGCAATCAACATTTTAATTATGATTATTTACATTTTTTATACGCAAAAAAACATTCACATCGTGTACAGTCCTTACGAGCCTCGGAGGAATGACAGCTTTCCTTTAAAGCTCGACGCTAATGCGCATATTGTAATGATAATGCGAGTGCATCTTTACTCAACCTAATTTTTGTAAACGACCCGCCAGTTCACGAAAGATTAACCAGCGACGTTGACGATATTACCATATCTTCAGTATGTCATTGAACTTTGCTCCTTATGTATTAAATTGTTCGAGCTAGCGCTTTCAGCCTAGTGCCAGGGTCCGCTCCATTTATGCCTTAATTATGATGTAATGAACAAAAAAATACCAGTGCGGGGAGTTCATAATGTATTACCTAAACATTTACCAACGGCACGGCTGATTTTCGTACGCGTTTATGGTTCTAATTATTCTAAAAAGCCCAATTGGCTTTTATAATAATATTAATATTGCTGACTAAATACTAACGATATCGAATAAACGGACTTTAGATAAGTATACCATAATACATATGAATGTAAGTGCAGGGGGCCGATTTTTGAGTCTCACGGCGTTCGAATTCAGAAAATTGTCACTGAAAATAATAGGCAATTCACCGTTTTCAACCCGTATTTTAGTGACAGTGAGACTCAAAAATCGGCCCCCTGAGTATTAATTATTTAGAATGTTTGACGGTACATTAAAACTTGTAAGCGGGTACTTACCTACTGCTCATAAAGAATCTAAAGCTTTTAAAAATATGTTGTGCTTTCTTCTTAATATTATCCACTTAATGGGATAACGAAACCGGCCGACTCATACTTTGCATATTTCATCAATTACCATTGTGTCATGTCTCTTCACTAACGATGTACAAATAAGTAGCTATGTCCGCTTGGGCTTATGAAGACCCCTGTCTCCTTTGACATCCTATATCGCGGTTTAATAATTTAAATCGCGCCCAAACACGACAAGGACTAATAAATTCTATTTATACGTTTTTATATGCACAATGCACATCAACCATTGATTGTAAAGAATTTTGGACCAGGGGCCTATTGCATAACAATTTACAACTCATATTACAAGCGGTAGTCCCCCTCCAATTCATTTTATAAGAAAGAGAGTTCCGCTTGTAATACAAGTTGTAAATTGTTATGCAATAGGCCCCAGCTTGCCCATTTTTGAGTCTCACGCGTTCGAATTCAGAAAATTGTCACTGAAAATAATAAGCAAGTCACCGTTTTCAACCGGTATTTTAGTGACAAAATCCCGTATGCGAGATTCAAAAATCGCCCTCCTGATTGTCGGTTGTTTCTTTTCACTGTTCTACTGTTTGTATAAAACAAACTTTTTTTATACAGGGTCTATTAATTGTCTGGTTAGTCCTTCATAAGATGTTTACTCGTAACTTTCTGTTTACCAGGATGTAGCCTGCGAGGCATATGGTATTATGTATTTGAATATCAATTGAATGAGTGTTGGCACCATGTTTATAGCTTCGGACCAGCCTCTGAATCGTGTAAGCGGCCCGATGGCATCACCCGCAACTTTGCATCGAGTATACCGCCAGTATGCGAAGTCGAACGTAAATCAAGGAGGATTTAAATAGATCGTCGCATGTTTACGTTCATGGAGGGCCGACAGAACGCCTCACGCTCACCTACGTCGTCAGAATACTAAAAAAATTGCTGAAAAAATATCATAATCGAATAAATTTCACAACAAATATGTTCTTATAACGATACATCTGTATAATGTTTTTCACAACATAGTCGCATCTTTTTATTACAGTTAGGTATTTATTATAGTTAGTTATGCAGGAACCTAACGCAAAATAAACTTACTCCTAGAAGTCCTAACTAGACACGTACGTTATACACCGATAGCAACCGCACGACAAACACTGATTTTGTTGCGGATAATACAATTGTTCCGTGTTTATGGCCATTTGTCAATCATTAATCCCTATTCAGTTTGATACCTATGTCCTATTTTGGAGAACATATTTTTTAAAAACAGGTAATCATAAATTACAGGTCATATATAGTTATTACCTTATATTGAAATAATATCATAAAATATAATTGACACCTATAAAGTGCAGTTAAGTTTCAACATATCTACTCTTATAGGGATTTTGTTATAACGGTTTTATGGTCATAGAAGACCTGCTCGATTGGCTAATCCTTTAGTATTGATTTAATAATAAATTGATTTACTATTGTTTAAGTACTGTTTATTCCTCGGCAGGCAACCAGATATAAACCAACAGTCCTGCATTCAGTAAAAAAATATTATTTTGTCAAAGTTGGATAAGAAAAAGTATATGTACTTACTTATTTATTTGCAGTGAATTTAGAACATGAATTTCGCTTTGCACTTATCGCATATCTTTCTACTTACGAGTCATACGAGTACATAATTATAATATTTAAGAAACGTATACTATTTTTACGTTATATTACTAGTATTATTAATAATGTACGATCTCCATCTCGGAGGATGTTGACCCTATGTCTGTTTATCATTCTGTATTAAGTCATGCAATAAAAATACATACAAGTAATGTGCTATCGTTATTAAAACCTTTAAAATGATATTTTAAAATCGCAAAATGAACTATGTACCTAATGCTTAATGGAACTGCAAAGGTAGTCATATTGCTATCAATTTCACAAACTTCGGTGGGATACCCGCTGTCCTAGTTAGGGTAAGCACTTTTCATGACCGGGTAAAAGAAAGTGGCCTGCTCACGAATCACGTTCGGGGACAATTTGGTAATGAGGGGAAGTCGGTGCCTGGCGCAACCTCTTCTACTTATTATTACACTGTTTAATTTATTTGTCGAATCCACCTCGTCTGAAACCTATTACGTTAGTGCTCGCGATGACATAGACGGCTACATATGGATGAGGTATACCGTGTTTAATGTCACTGTTACAGATAGTCCGATTTTTGTTTCACTATGTTATACAAGTGTACGTACGAAAATAAAACATTGACTTGACACATACCGTAGTGTAGTCTGAACCACAGTATAAAAAACGCATTTCAAAAGTGACTCTGATAGGTAGGAAGTATGTAGAAAAAAATATCGTGAACAATGCAGTTTTATCGATATTAAATAAATGTTTAATAAAGTGTATTCTAACGTCATAACCCATTAGTTTAGAATGTTTAAATATTGAAAAACTTAGACATGTAACTAGGTATAACGAGTTGTTCATTTATTACATGCTCGCTTACAGCGTGAGTGAAAAACTGCCTCTACTCAGGTTTTCATTGACCAACTGTAATTGCTGGGTCCACACAGTATGTTCATCCTCCTCTACGTTCAGTGTAGACGTGCCTCCGCCGAGGCAGGTTGCTACACGCCCCCCAAACACGTAAAATAGGGAGTGTTTTTTTTTAAATTTCAACCCTAACGTGTGATATATTGTTGGATAGATAAGTATTTAAAAATGAATAGGGGTTTTACGAAAATATTTTTTTTATATTGTTAATATTTTCGGAAATAATCGCTCCAAAAGTAAATAAAAAATGTTTTGGGTTTTGTAAATAATAATACACGCCATACCTCAATCATTTACAAAAATATAAGTCATAAAAAATATACTAGGCTTGTGCCGTTTCGTTCGTTGATCGGAGCGCTCCGATCTCGACTCAAGCCTAAAATATACCTACATGTACAATTGTACAGTCAACCAATTGGAACACTAGGCCACTTTACAACCATGTCAAAATGACAAGCAGTAAGAGTTTTCTTATAATCTGATTTATGATGTTACTATGACATAGTCCTATAGTGCCCTAGGGTTCCGATTGGTTGACTGTACCTATACCTATTAGGAAAAAGCACGATTAAATAAAATAAAAAAATGCCGCATCCAAGTAAAATAAACACACTTATGATAAATACGCGCCGCCGCAGGCCGCCTTCGTGCTGCCTTAGCTAACCTTGGCGTAGCTGATACTATGTCGTGCTTTTGTAGTTAGCCGATTAAACTTTTGCCGATTTCTCATAATAATTTTAATCATGTTGAAAAGCGGAAAGCTTTTTTACAGTTAGTTGAATATCTATTCTGAACGTGTAGGTAAATACAATGAAGATGTCATTGAAGTATTTAATACTTTATATTTGAATGAGTCTCGTCAATACGTGGTTGTGCCCGATATAATAAGTTATGAAAGAATATAAATAACAATATGGTCGGAAGAAACCGATACCCTTTGGTATCGCATAATTGAAGTGGGTCGACAACTGTGTGTTCGTTGCCGATAAAACAATCCAGTTTAACGGACACCAATGAAAACCACTGGCTTTAATGCATACGCATAACTTAGGTTAAATTGTTAGTGTTGATTTATATTTACCCATTTATATCATAACATTCATAATATATTATATAAGGGAGAGCCACTCTCTCATAACTAAGAACTAAATTCTTTGCTAAATAATTCCAGAAAAAGCAACATACAGGAACTATATTTTACATACTAAATAAAAAATATAGAATTTCTTACACAGATTGACGGAGTCCCACGGTTAGCTCATAATAAGTAATCACAGTTAGGAGTATTTTTTGCAACTGTTTTATAATTTTGAATAATCTCTACATATGTTTCAAACATAAAACTACCTATACATTAAATCAATTTATAAGTAGGTAAGTTAAACGGGTTAACATGTACTATAATATTTATATGAATTTGCCTGCGGCTTTGCTCGCGTTAGAAAGAGACAAAAAGTAGCCTATGTCACTCTCCATCCCTTCAACTATCTCCACTTAAAAAATCACGTCAATTCGTCGCTCCGTTTTGCCGTGAAAGACGGACAAACAAACAGACACACACACTTTCCCATTTATAATATTAGTATTAGTATGGTACCTATCCATACCTTACATATGATGTTAGTCTTCACCTCTTATGTTGCTCTTGAGTTGGTTTATTTGAATACATATACAAATTATTGCTAATATGAGCTGTTTACATAATTAATTAATAAGCCTTTACCACTAAACTTGTACTATATATATTGGCAGTTTGATCACTTCACAAATTGGTGTGAATTTGTAGCTAAATTATAGGAATGTAGCTGAAAGTTAGGCACATGTAAGGGTCGGCAAGGGTTCTATTACACCCTCCTCTCGTGGGTCGCGCCTCACGAAATGTCACCTCTGACTCAAGTGCCTACAGTTGCGCACAAAGTCTGCGAGAGGTGAATGATTGCGCCGTATAGGCGCGGGAGAATGAGGGACTATAAAAGTATTGAAATATTATTAAAACTGATTAAAAGTTTTAGTTTTGCAAGAAGACTTAAAGCCTCCGCCACACATAAGCGTAGCGTTAGCGGAGCGCAATGATAGCGGTGCGCCGGACGAACGCTCACGTTCCGCTCGCAATCCGCGCTCGTTAGATCCCGCCGGCGTCCGCTGGGCGCAACGCCAGCGTTCGTCCGGCGCACCGCTATCATTGCGCTCCGATAACGCTCCGCTGACGCTCCGCCTACGCTCTTAAAACGCGCATGTGTGGCCGAGCTTTAATTGTCGTTTAACCGTTCTTCACAATATTGAGCAAGTGAAATAATCTAATACCTACTGATTCACAAGTGTTTAGAACAGTGAAATTTTGATCACCAACGAAAGTTATAGAAATGTTGCTATCAAATGAAACAAAAAAATCTTCACCCAAAGCAACGCGAGGACATGACTAAAACTGTAAAACTTGATATTCAAAATCTCGACCAGTCAACATAAAAAAGTTAAATTTTTTTATCAAATTTCTTTGTTACACAAGTAAATATGTAAAATACAAACGAATATAAGGGAGCTGTTACTCATACCGGCTGGTATTGTTGATATTAAATGCAAAGACATTAGTTCCTGCACTAAATTGTATTTCAATTGTATTAATTAAAAACTTGCCATTCATACTGCGTTTGCTCGTATTTTTGTGAAAGCGCTTATCCTATTTTATGACGTGTACATGTTGTAATATCATAACAAATATATTTTTTTTATATACTACGTCGGTGGCAAACAAGCATACGGCCCGCCTGATGTAAAGCGGTCACAAAGCGGTTGATCTCCATTTTCTGGCTGAACAGTGATTGAATCATAAACACAAACCAAGACTCGGTGCGGTAATTTGTGGAAATGCAAACTAAGGGCCGACACAGACCTGCAAGTCCTGCAACCCACCTACAGTCCTGCGACTGAAATAGAAACTGCACGCCAACTGTTACATAGGTACTGTGCGTTTCCATACAAGTTGTATCGTGGTTGCGACCGGCCATTTAAAGAACCGTCCGTTCTAAATATTTTTTGTTATCATTTTCATGCAATCGACTTTTGTACAGTATGAGGGGTAACCACCTCAGAAAGCTTTTAATAAATATTGTTACCTTCTATTCTATCTACGTTCGGGACACGGAAACCTAATTTACGGGCGTACTTCGGTTCATATAACCAAAAGTTGAGTATGTTTTAGAGCTCACTTTACTTCTCCATTTTACACGTTTTTGTATTTATCGTCTGATTTTTTTGTTGGTTTTTACAGTGACATCGTATTTGTTGCTGATTTAGGTTGTTTTATTTATGTGTCGCTACGAAAATATTATAGGAAAATAGCCCGAATAGTAAAAAGTAACTACTTACTGTCGTGTCCAACTCCGTGTATAATTTATTTAAGTAAGTATATTTATATTACATAATCATATGTCAGTCCATGTAAATTGTGTGATTGTATGGATGAGGTGCAAAAGAGCACTATACTAATGGTGGATTGTATTAGGTACTGCACATTTGCACAATCTAGGAAAACTGTACGTATTCAAAGTGCAGTTAATCAAATGTATTCATGACTTTGCCTGCTTGTCAAAAAAACAGAAATTCATTTTCTCACCTTGCTCCGAATTCGGAAATACTTCTAGTATTCACAAAATAAAAATCAGGCTCATGGCGTATGTGAAAGTCACAACAATCGCTTTTTGTCTTGTTTTTGATCCAACGACAGCAATTTCCGAAAACAATCCTAAATATTGCAGTATATGTATGCAGGATTTTATTTTCCTACCTTACCTACCGTACCTTCTTTAACTACCAATTAAGGCAGTCACAGCGACGCAGGAGCTAAATATATTTTATTGATCATTTTATATCATTCAAAATATACTTAGGTGTGTACTCCCTACCTAGAGAAAAAATGTTTATACCAAATCTTCTCATAAAAAATTTAATTCGATACCACAGTTTTCTGACAACCCAACTTGTCAGAAAAACTATTTTCAGTATAAAAGTTCGTGTTGAGTCTTATATTTTACATTTTTTACCTCACGTTTGCTTTACTTATAGATACTTATTAAGATAATAATGGAGTGTTCCTTTTATAGCTTATCAAATTTTACATTTACTGATCTATATTTCTACTCGTAATTTAAATATATACATATAAACAGTGAGCCGGACGATTAGACATAAAAAAGAACAAAGTGTTTCGTTACTGTAATAGTTACCAAAATAATAATTTTGACACGAGAACTAATGAAAGCTTTTCCTTTAAAATATACTAAATTTGTAGAGACGTCGGTGTCTTATTGTTATTGCCGTTACACCGGCAATAACTATAATAATATTATGGGTTCATTGAAATGCATTCTAGCCGAGCCCTGCGCGTGCGCCCTAAATCGTTGCAAGTTTACGTCATTTTAGCTGAATGGCTAATAAGCACTATCTGAATAAAACCTTGGATGGCGTATTATTATTTAAAGAAGCTTACTTATACTCTAGTATTAACCATTGAAATAGTTAAAATTATTAGGTACTTACTATTAAACTATTCGTGTTCATATTATAATCTATCATTAAAGCAGTATAATAGTCGTATAATATTAATCGTTTTGCGATTGGAGGCTAAAGTATAAAATTAAAGTAGACATGCGCTATCGTGCACTTTATACAAAACAATGCAGTAGATACGTTCACATGATACAATGTTTGAAAAGTTATTAGCGCTTGTTTAGATAAACTGTTACTATCAAATGTTTTAGACTTTTGATAAAAATGGTAACAATTTGTCTACATCACTAAAAATATGTCATTAGCTTCTACAAATGCAGTACTCTATAATATATAATACTAGCTTTTACCCACGGCTTCGCTCGCGTTAGAAAGAGACAAAAAGTAGCCTATGTCACTTTCCATCCCTTCAACTATCTCTACTTAAAAAATCACATCAATTAGTCGCTCCGTTTTGCCGTGAAAGACAGACAAACAAACAGACACATACACTTTCCCATTTATACTATTACTTAGTATGGATTGGCCGAACTGGGCCTTACCGTGTACTCACTTCAATATTTTATATCGTCACTACTTTTAAAAAATTTCGTATCTCATGCTTCTCCGCAAAGTTAAAACGCAGTAAGTCTTTATGCATTCCATACCTACTTACTACAATTTTATTTTCATAGACAGACGAAGATAACTACAAGGTTTTTTTAAAGTAGTGACGATATGTAGGTATTTTTTCTAATTTTCTCCAAAATACCCATTCTAAATATGTATTAAGTTACAAATTCCAAAGTAGATATAGCCTGTGTAATGGCGTGGGACGAATACTCAAGGTGTTTAAGAAGTTCTCCAAAAAAGATGAGCAGTCGCTGTGCGGAGGTGGACTATTAAACACTTCACGAAATCTCGACCTCCCGTCAGAAGGCTAAGAGGAACTTTGCATCTTATATCGTGACATTAAAAACCCCAAATAAATGTAGTAATGTAAGTATTTCATTTTAATTACATATCCTTAACTACCCACAAATTCTCTTTTGTTTACCTACTGTTTTTATTTTTTCATATTAGATATTATGGTTTTAATGGTGACACATTAATTCAGACACTGAAAAAACTTTAATTTTACTGATAAATTTCGTATTCATCATCATGATTTCAGCCATTTATGGCCCTCCGCTGAGCTTTTAAGGAGTACGCCCAGTCCTGATGGCTATTTGACCCTTTTTAAAGTCTGTCTTATATGATTAAGTAGGGTCCAATTAACCGAAATAAAATATAACCATATTTTATGACGACCTAAAAATACCAAATAATGTTTTTAAAGTATACTTTTATGTAATCAGGCGAAAACAACACGATCATGTTAATCTATAGATTATCTGTGCATTAGGTCATTATATTCGAAAACAACATTTTCTGACTATTGAGTATGAGGCATAAAGTTCATTATGTCAGTGATTGTTTTGACATGAAGTATTAGTTCGAGTTCGATGACGTCACTATGACATCGCTGACAGCGTTTTCGGTGGCCAAAAAAATTACAGTTTTATTACACAAAATCTATAAATATTGTTTTTTTCTGCCAAATACTACACAAGACAACCATGTATTATGCCAAATTCGATATGAGTCTAGTAGCCTATTACTATGATGAAAGTACATATGACAAGTAACCAATTATACGTCCAGTTACATAATGATGCGAATTTCACTGATGTTCACATAATGTTTGGGTGTAGGATAATGGCCAAAAGCCGCAGCCGTTGGAAGGTGAAGTCGAGAACATTGTCTTGTTTAGCGCGCTGTGCTAAGTATATCACGTACTAGGCTCGTCTACGCGGTGGGCTGCGGAATCTTAAATACGAAAAGGTGTTTCTGAAAATGTTTATGCTTGGAAAAAGTGTAGATTTCCCTTGAAACGAGAGCATTATTTTTTATTGTCGATTTATGTTAAAGCACATGCACTGACTGTGAAAACGTGATCACACTTTACCCGTTTGACTGAAAGTACTTGTTTCGATATAAAATTTGATGAGCAAACGTGTAAAGTGAGAGTTGTACGGTGAGACATAAATGTAATGAAAATTCCGCATTGTTTTATAAACTAGTGCGTAATGAATGATAATCCGGCTGAGTTGTAAAAAGAAAGTGAATAAAAATACAATGATGTTATTTGATGAGATTGCGAGCGCTGGTGGCCTAGCGGTAATGGTGTGCGACTTACGATCCGTAGATCGCGGGTTCGAACCCCGGGTCGTACCTACCAATGAGTTTTTCGAAACTTATGTGCGAAATGTCATTTGATATTTGCCAGTCGCTTTTCAGTGAAGGAAAACATCGTGAGGAAACCGGACTAATTCCAATAAGGCCTAGTTACCCTTCGGGTTGGAAGGTCAGATGGCAGTCGCTTTCGTAAAACTAGTCCCTACGCCAAATTTTGGGATTAGTTGTCAAAGCGGACCCCAGGCTCCCATGAGCCGTGGCAAATGCCGGGATAACGCAAGGAGGATGATGATGTTATTTGATGAGATTGTTACCTTACTCGACATAACATAATACATTCAGTTAAGTGCACTTCAAATAAAGGTAATTGATATACAACATAAACATAAGTAACAACACAAAAACGTTCTGTGCCGTCTGGTGTATTCCACGTGTTCGACATTTGCTATGAAACAGTTGGGTGGTTTTTATATAAATTATCCATTTCTATCATAGAGGTATAAGTAAGGGAAGAGTGGTAACTCCATACATCACTCAATACGAGTTATTTGTATTGGCATAGTTAAGTGACATCTAGCGACAATCACGCGTCAATCACGCGTCAAATAGCGTGAATTATCAATACTTCTACTTGTCAATAGATGTCGCTACGAACGAAGTCTAATGCTGACCAATTTTTAGCTAATATTACTGTTTTCAATTCCTTCTGCTTGTAATATAAGTTGTAAACTGTTCTAATACTAAATTTTTGACAGGCAGGCAGACACTGTTGACACCTATGAAAATGAAAATGAAATGAAATGAAAATGAAATGAAATGAAATGAAATGAAAATGAAAATGAAATATTTATTTTTCAAGTAGGCATATTACAATGCGCATATGAACGTCAAATAAAGCTACGCCGGCTCTAACCCTACGCCTCAGCCTCGAGAAGATTTCAGTCCCCCCTCAGTTGGGAGGGGGATATCCACTATGGGACCGGCAAGAAACTCGGCGGGCAACTTCTTTTCAAAACATTACATCTTATAATTAACATGCATTAAATAACAACATACAATTTAACATGCAAAAGTATTCATCAAAGAATATGAACAGACTAGGTACTCTATGGAAATCAATTTCAATAAATTATATTATTGCTTAATTATACGTCGTTCTTCTTCAGAGAAAACATATCAAATTGTCATAGAAGAAAAAGATAATATGAATCTCAATATCATTAAATATGTAATTTACCTACACAACATAAAATATAAAATATTTGATGTATCGAGCACCGATGTACCTAGTATCGAGTAGTACTGATAATTCACGCTATTTGACTCGTGATTGTCGCTAGATGTCACTTAACTATGCCTATACAAATAACTCGCATTTACTGACGTATGTAGTAACTCTTCCCTTGCTTATTCCTCTATGTTTCTATGAATGAGTGATATCGTCACTACTTTGAAAAAATCTCGTATCTCACGATGCTCCTCAAAGTTAAAACGCAGTAAGTCTATATGCATTCCATACATACTTACTACAATTTTCTTTTCATTGACAGACGAAGATACAAGTTTTTTTTAAAGTAGTGATGATATACAAATGACTAATGACACCCACATTGCTGAGGGGGCCGATTTTTGAGTCTCACGGCGTTCGAATTCAGAAAATTGTCACTGAAAATAATAGGCAATTCACCGTTTTCAACCGGTATTTTAGTGACAGTGAGACTCAAAAATCGGCCCCCTGTTCAAAATTATGAAAAGTTAACTTAAGGCAGCTAGGGACCGACAGTAAAGTATTATGCAACTCCACTGCAACTCACATACCTATATCTTCTTTTTAATCGGACCTTAAAGAGGCTTAGTGACAGACAATGGAGATAAATAGATTGACGTTTAACGTCGAAATCATCAATACCGGCCCACGCGTTTGATCTCTAGAAAGTCACTTACGGAGAAACATACAACACATAGACAGATTGAAAGAATAGCTATTATATTATTAGCCTTCTTTGCGTTGCACATTTTATTAAGAGGAGCTTGATGATATATATACTGAAAAATTCCGAACATAATGGGATGTAAAAACGACCTGTAATAACTTCTTTTGTGTTAAAATTATTTAATATTAATCAATCAATCAAAGGTTGCAACAAACCAAAGGTATAGGTCAATCTAAACGAGTCGGTCTATTTTTTGTTAATTTTTCCGAATATAGCTTTTCTTTTAGACTTTATCTTTTGCCGATTTTGCGGAATTATGTCTGAATTGAACAATTCTGTGACACGTAGCGCCATCTCTGTTTAGTTAATACAGTACACCGCGTATGTTACTTGCAATGCGATGGTTCTAGGCTAGAGGCACAGAAAGAGAGAAACGGATACGGACTCACGTTACCTCAGTTGGGTTGGGCGTCTGTCGCATGTCGGTGCCTCGGCTTATTGGTGTACAGTATTGTTTGTAGATGGCGCTTTATTATAAAATTTTAGTTGGATATAAGAGTGTTAAATAAAACAAAATATTATGTCATTCCCTTTGTTCCTTCATTTTTTTTTATTTGAAACTAGCTTTTTCCCGCGGCTTCGCTCGCGTTAGAAAGAGACAAAAAGTAGCCTATTGTCACTCTCCATTCCATTAACTATCTCCACTTAAAAAATCACGTCAATTCGTCGCTCCGTTTTGCTGTGAAAGACGGACAAACAAACAGACACACACACTTTCCCATTTATAATATTAGTGTGGATTGTTACTTTGTTGTTTTCTAATACCTAAAATTAGTTTGTGACAAGTTTTCATATTACTTTATTGTCATAGGAAGATATGGATTTACTTACACAACAATGTTTTATGAATATTATAAGCATTTTTGTATACTTGTCCACAGAAACATGCGGTGCCAACGACTTCCGCTGCAACAACGGCAAATGTATACCTGCCTCGAGTCGGTGCAATAGCGTAGTGGACTGTCCGGACCATGAAGACGAAGTCGGTTGCGGTAAGTTAGTCTATTAACACAAGTCGCTCTTGTCGTTGTGCCTTCAATTAAATATTACGTCTATTCGATTAATATCGTACAGACTGCAAACACGGCGGCTTCCAATGCCGGGACAGCAACCTATGCATTGAAGAACGAAAACGATGCGACGGTGTAGAACACTGCAACGATGGATCTGACGAAATAAACTGTCCCGCAGGTAAGAAAAATGTCATCAAGATTTTAGTGAGTCATATTCAGAGTACCTGACTGTTGCTAAACTAATGTTCGTTTCCTTATGCTTCATTTTGGATTGAAACGGTAAGTATCTCGTATATTCGCATGGTCTGGTCACCACGTGTGCCCGGACAGCGGAAGGTTTCGCTGCCAAGATGGAACTTGCATATCAATGCTTCTGCGCTGCGATGGCTTCAAAGACTGTGCAGGCGACGGCAGTGACGAGATGGGTTGTCGTAAGTATTCACCTATTGAATAGACGTGTAAATGTTTTGAATATGATATATCAAATGTGGAGGGACTGATATATTATGTTTATTTGAAAAAGCATGCACGGCAAACCAATGGCAGTGCGATTATGGAAACTGCATTAAGCGCAGCCAACGCTGCAATGGCCGCGTGGACTGCCCCTCCGACCGATCCGACGAACGCAACTGTCTGGGTAACCGTCCACCGAACTAAAATGCTTGCTTAGCTGTAGCTGGCAAAATGCACCAATAGATATCTCGTCCGAGTTTGGCGAGACTTTAGTTCGGCACATTGTATTTTGATTATATTTTACTGTTTAAAACGTAATTTTATTGCAAATGCTCTCATTATTATTTATGTAGCATAAATTACAAAAATAATTACATTTCAATGTCATTTGCTTCATTGATTAAAAGTCATGAGCCATATTTCACTTATTTAATAATTTCACAATATCATTTCATAGTTAATATAGCATGCTGTACAAATATGAATTTTGCTAGCACTCACATTAAATAACGAATATTATCGAAATATTATTCGTCAGTATGAAAAGTAATGCAAAATACTAGCATATATTATGTTCTACTATTCTTTTTCCACTAGTTTCAACTATCACATAACTATTTAGTAAATACATAGTTTTTTTTAATGATAATATCTTGCCGTGCCATTTATTATGTTATGTAATGTGTGTGCTTATCAATCACCTCACATTTTAAATTTTGCATGTTTATTTTAATATTAGCTTTGCCGCCGACGACATCACACGGGTACTTTATGTGCAAAGACGGAACGTATATACTGCAAAGCCAAAGGTGCAACAGAAATTACGATTGCCCTCCAGGAGACTATTCCGACGAAGTGAATTGTCGTAAGTTTATTCAGTCTAAAGTTTTTGGTTTTGTTTTCTTGTCTTCTGTCTTTTTCGTCTATTTTCTTCGTTTGTTTAGTTCTTCTTCTAGTTTAAATTACTACTAGGTACTAATTTTCAACTTGTTCAATCTATTTACAATACTTTCGTTAATGTATAGTGTATTTTTTTAAATTTTATTTCTATTTATTGATCGATTGTGTTCTTTGCACATATCTACTCATTAACTCCCTAAGAATATACCCAAGTTCTCGACGTAGCTACTAAAACGTTACTTTAATATGTACTACCGCCGAGAGTAAAAGGAGAAAATCAAAGTTTCATTCAATTGATACCACTTAGCTTTTGTATTATCATATTTACTATGTTAAATATACTATGCAACCAATAATAAAATATAATTAATTCAGCAGGCGTTAATATATTTTTTTTTCTGGATTAATACCAATGCCAATTATGTTTCTTTAGTTATCTACACACTGTTCATAATAACTTTAGAAACAATTTCTTTATTCTGACCCTACCCAAATTTGTCATATTTCTCCATCTTACGTTTTAACTTGTTTTTAGTTAGTTAAAATTATATTGGTACTATAGACTAATAAAACTTAACAAAAGCACATTGAGCTCGTGACCATTAATTTCAATAAACCGGTTGCCCCCTAACCAAACGATAAAGCAAAGAGGTCTCTGCGTCCTGGACGCAAGGTCTGGTCGCTCGTCCCGTCCTCTTCGTTATACCGTTGACCAGGGCCACCATGTATAAGACGAGATTTGTTTTACCCGTCAGCATGTGGTGAAGGCGACTTCAAATGTGACAATGGCTACTGCATCCCGGCATCTAAGCATTGTGACAGAACGCATGACTGTCAGGACCGTTCTGATGAACGCGGTTGCACATATGGTTTGCCTTTTAAAATTTTCATTTTTTTTTAAATACGTTTTAACTTCGTACACATTGATGTACGAATAATTTGTTTATTGTCAAGAGGTGATGGTTGGGAAGTAACGTTTGAGAACTCTAAAGTGTAGTCTTTGAATTTGTGTTCCGATTTTTTATAATTTAATTTACAAATATCCTGTCGTTTTTATTTTAAACACTTTATTAACCTAATTTATTGCCGCTGTATATGAAACGGTGAATTAAGTTCAGCAAAATTTCTGATAGAAAATCGTTTGATGCATCTATGTAATTGCAACAGTTTAATGGAGACCGGGTTAATCCTAGAATAAGTATGACGCATATTGTAATATTTGTAATGGCCTACATTATATACTGAGGCCGTGGTGAAAAGGGGTATGTCTCGCGCAGCTAAGCTCAGCTCTAGTGTGATGTGCTTATGTGGAAGCTACATCCTTAAATTAGTATTTAAGCCTGAGCCATGCGAGACATACCCCTTTATCTAGGGCCACAGTATTCTTATTAGATATTGGTCGAGGATACTTGACGTACATTAAAGCACACCGTATGGCATGTATAAAAGCGGTCAGAAAATTTGCTCTTCCACAGTTCCCCGTTGTTTAAAAGCTTTGCCTGCTAAAACTAACTATTACCTCTAACAGTTTTTTGTAACATTTTTTTTTTGAATTATTAATTGCGATGTGTTATGTTGCTTGGACTAAGAAACAGAGATATATCAAGTAAAAATTGTGTTTGTTATCTATTTTGACCTTAGATAACACAACGTTATGTAAAAGTACCGAATCTCATTCATATGCGTAGGTAATATCGAACATAATGATAATTTTATATGTCCATGGAACATATGCTGATTTATTTTTTTATACCCATAATACCTAATATAGTGTCATAAGTCAGAAATATATACTTATTTTTGGTACTTATTTCCGGCTCGTGGAGGGTTGTGGTTTAAGCAATTAAATTATGACAGGCACAATATGCATGGCTTATGAATATAAATGCTCGAGCGGCCAGTGCGTGGTCGCCGAGGCGCAGTGCAACGGGACGGCCGAGTGCGCCGACGGCTCCGACGAGCGGAACTGCCCTGGTTGCAAAAGGGACCAGTTCCAGTGCAGGGACGGCACCTGTCTCAACGTCGCATTGCGATGCAACGCTAAAAGAGATTGCCCTGGCGGTGAGGACGAGCTCCACTGCGGTAAGTATTGGACGATTCCCGTAGGCAAGTTACAGCGTCAATGATTGGCATGTGCATGTACACTCTTTAATTATATCACTGCACGGCATGTTACTCTTAAAAATCACTTCATTAAACAATATTAAGATAAATTTAGTTTTTAGAAGTCAAGGGAATAATGTTGTTTTGTTTTTTATTTGAATTAGACGTTACAGTTTGAAAGTTCATAGTGAACTGGAATCTTATCCGTTAAATGCTTTGTCCGTGTACCTATAGCCTTTTAAATTTGGAACAAGCAATTAGATGTGGCATAAAAAGGTGTTCAAGTAAGAGCTGATCAGGATACCGTGTGTTACAGGGCCGCAGCAATGTCCGGCGGACCAGTTCACGTGCGCGCCTCAGTCGCAGGTGCGGTGCGCGACGCACTGCGATGACGTAGCCGAATGCGATTCGGGCGAAGACGAACTCGACTGTCCATCATCTGGTACTTTTTAATTCATTCCTCCACTGCATACGCAACGACTGATTATTATATCAAGATTCAGAATAAATAAATTCTCCTCTCTTAAGGGACCCATTGACGATCGACCCGCCGAAGAACTTACAGGCACATTATTGTCCCGTGGTCTGATCGTCAGTGGGTTACCTTGATAAAATACATTAAAGCTATTGTTTTAACCATGGCTTATTAAATATCTTTATTTTCATGGAAAAATCTAACGTACATACCAAAAACATAATGACCTAATGACAATCTAATCCACTGTTATTCTGAATTCTTGAAAAAAGTAATACTTACACCGTTGCCGAATCCTTATTTATAGTACAAGCTTCCTACATAATTATGTATAAAAATACCTATATTTTATACTAGAATAATATTTTTTGTTATATCAATATTATTTTTTTATTAAATTTATTGTGATTTTCTGATATCATAATAATATGACAGCGTAAATATTTCTGCCGCAACAGCGAAAGTAATATAAATGTGCCAAAAGAAGCTCTATAGCGCTATGTATTTATTTTGCTATGCTGTGTGATATTTAATGTACGCCATGCAAAATAGTACAGTGTTATTGATAGTGGCCTGTTTATAATAGTGTGTTATTGTTAAAGAGCCGTGCGAGCACGAGTGCGACGGGAAGTGCCTGGATCCGGCGCAGATCTGCGACGGCGTACAGGACTGTTCCGACGGCGGCGACGAGTACTTCTGCAACAACTGCGAGGGGCCTGACAACTTCAGGTATACCACACGACAGGATATAGAAGAGAACGACGGGCGCCGCCGTGGTGGAGTGGCGTAGGGGTTCATGGCGTTAGCCCGGATCCCCTCTAGCGACCCACCGTACAAAAATTTTGCTAATCAAGTTTGAATCAATGGTACTAGAAAAGAGGGCTGAATTTCTTTTGTTTGAAAATCGAACGAATCAAAACAAAAGCAACTCAATTCCATTTAACGTAGGTTCAAATTTCATCGTAAGTATTTTGTCCTAGTATTAGGACACTGAACTCCAGGAGGTTAAAAGATGCTGGTTCGAATTTGGCCTTCACCGCTGGAGGTGTCCGTCGATTCTTCTTTAATATATGGCATCTTATAACAGTTTGAAACATTGCATAGCTCTATAGTCCGTGTTATTTATAAAGAATTCTTAATAATAATAACCAATAGGACTCAACACGTCCATCTTTATGAATGACACGAGCTACAACTTTTTTAAATTCTGAATCACCAATCCACTAACACGTTTTATTGTTCGATTAATAATGTTTTAGTTGACAACTTGTAATCCAAGAAATAAGAACACCAGGCATAGCCGTCAATACAAATGTTTTTGTCAAGCAATATTAAAATACATCTTCTGTGTAATTAGATGTAATTTATTTGTTTTTAATCCGAGCTGTTTTAACCATGCTCGTATCAAGAATACATAATCCCATTTATGTTTATGTAGAAATAGATATTAATTTGTCATTAGCGAAAGAAGCGTGGCTTTAGCGAATGTTCACCAAATGTTAATTAATGTATCTGCGCGAATAGACATTTTATATTATTTATTCTTATTTAATTAATTACCTAAGATAGTATTAGTTAGATATTATAGACTGTTATAGAGAATAATATTATTTTGTACCATGACTAATAATTAATAGACAATTATTTAGGTATAAGACTTACAACAATATTAATTGTAAATTAAAATAGATATCATACACGAACGAAAAAACGACAAAGCCCACTGGTGGCAGAGCTGAGAATCGAATCCGAGTCTTCAGCTTACGCGGCTAACGTCCTAACCACTAGACCACCCGCCCGACGTGGTCCCGCCGAAATTTCTCTAGTGTATGTTATCTCTAATAAGGCTAGGCGCCTTTTTGACCAACTCTTGTGCTTGCACCTCCTTTATGACTCCTTTTAGAGGATTAGGTCTTTCGTGTATGATATCTATTTCAATTTATAATTGAAATATAGTAGTGTGGCTACTTGAAAAAAATAACAAATCAAAAAATATTCAATAAAATAATTTGATTTGTTCCCTAGTTGTAAAGATTGATTGTTTTTGTTTAGGTGTAAGAGCGGTGAGTGTGTGCACAAAAATGTGCGCTGCAATGGCTTGCCCGACTGTGAGGACGCGAGCGACGAAGAGGACTGCCACATCATCATGACACCATCGGGTAAGTTTGTACAGATAATAATAAGAAAAACTTTTCCTTCGTATTTTTCCGGAAACGTTCGTATTTGTCATGATAGTTCAGACAATGTCAGTTACGTCTTGTACTGAGACTGACTGAAATAGAAAAACGATCGTACGTTTCCGCAAAAATACAAGGGAAAATCTTTTCGCACTAAATCTGTATGTCACTTGACGGTACCACAGTATAAGGACGACTCAGTAGTTAACTCTCGACTCAGTACAGTACCTACTGCGTTAGAAAACACGTGGTTGAACAAAATCCCTATAAAATGTTACTGGACTTCGTCCAAAGTAAGATGTTATTATCTAATACTATTAACCTATAAGCAAAGACATATATAACTCCGTATAGGCAGATAAAGTCTAAGAAATAATGTACCTCGGTACCATACAGAAAAAGGTACGGTGGCCTAGATGGCATTACACCTTCGGAGTACGCTCAGCTAGATGGTGCTTATATTAATATTTGACAATTAACACATACCAAGCTAACAATATGGAACAAATTGTCAAAATTGAGGTTCAAAAGTTTTAAGCCTGTGTCAAGATATGGCAGTCTATTATGCACTGTGATTACATATTTTACTTCAACAGTAACTCTATATTACTCGATCCTCTTTGCCTATAAGTATTATTTATAACAACACGTCATATCAGTCAGAAAACATAAAAATATGATTACTTATACATATTATTTTTATCCACGTTAATCAAATCCGCTTGCATGTGTAGCGTACGTACACGATGCGTTTGTGTGCACACCGCGCGGCGTACATTTGTTACTGGTTTTATACTGTGACGATACTGTCAGCGGCGAATAGTCAGACCCAGGCCATACAGCCAGGCCCCGTAGCCGAATGGCATTTCTGCGACGCGAAACGCCACCGAAACGCCGCAGAAATGTCCTTGTCGCGCCCTGTCTGTCAGGCCCTGTCGCGCCAATACGCAAGAGCGATAGAGACAGATAACTACGAAAGAGATATTATCGTGAGCGTTTCGTGAGCGTTTGTGCATTCGTCTACGCACACAGGTCAAAAACACTTTCTTCTACTAATTAAAAAACTGTATTTTACAGAGAAATGTACCGACACCCAGTTCCAGTGCAATAACGGCGTCTGCATTGACATCGACTTCTACTGCGACAGTAACCCTGATTGCACCGATGGTTCTGACGAGGAGAACTGCCGTAAGTAATTTTGTATGGAATTGGATATTGATAAGAAAGGAGAAGTGTACATTCACTTACGTATCGAGTTTTTTGTGGCAATAAGACACTCGCAATTTCAATAGTGACGAAGGCGAAACACATTTTTTTTTCTACTCCAGCACTTAAATCTGTCAATTAGATTATTGGGCATTTCTCAGGAGGCGCGTTTTTACGTGTCCGGGGCAAAAAACGTCAGAACGGACTGTTCTAAAAATCTGAATTAAATCAGGCATAATCTTTAGCCTCTGTTCTATTTTGTACACTATAACATTATTTATTTATTATTTGTATAATATGAGTAATAAAATATTAAATGCGAAAAATGACCGTCGGTGGGCGTGTCCCGCACCCAGAATTTCCAAAGCAAAAAATCGTAACTCAAGACAAACAAACAAACAAAGCATTTATTGCAAACATATTACAAACATATAACATGTGGGAGTAATATGACCCTGCAAGGGCGCAGCAATCTTACAACTACTGAATAGTAGGTATATAAATAAATTACAAATTAGGTTTTACAAGTTATTAATAATACTTTTAGCTACTTAATTTTGTCATAATAGGTAATTAAACAGTCTGTCATCAAAAAACTCTTGCAATGTATAAAAGGTTTTGCTTATTAGATATGTGGTAAGGGATTTTTTGAATAATTTAATACTGTCTATTTGTTTTTCAGATTGAGGAAATTTATTAAAGATTTTTTCCCCTCACTAGCTCGGAAACACGTGTTTTGTCCTTTAATACCAGCGGGTAAAAACGCATTTTATCCACTAGTGGGTAAAGTAATAAAGTCAAATAAACTGCTTCAAAATTGATAAAAGCAGGTGAATCTGGTAATAAAGATGATTTACCACCTGTGGAACTACTGGAAGCAGTGATAAACGCATTTTTTTGCCTTGTGTTTTCCTCGCTATAGTGAGGGGAAAAGTTTTGTGTTACACTCGGGTGCAAATGTATTTTACTTCTCGTGTGTTAAAAAACTCGCAAGTTCAGGATTCTACTCTCGAACCACTCGCTTCGCTCGTGGTTCAACTATAGAATCCTTACACTCGCTCGTTTTTCAATTCCACACTCGGCGTTAAAATACAACTTTGCCCCCTTGTATAACAAATAACTATTATGTACATCATATGTGGTCCGGAGTGACATATTTTTAAAGTAGATGTGGGCAGTGAAAGGTGGTTATTTTGGCGGAGGTTTAATGGTTTGGCATGTCGGTCTTTTGCTAAAAGGAAGAAAGAGCTGTTTAGTTTCACGAAAGTGCAGACTTCAAAGATGTACAAAGAGATAGATATTCACGTATAAGGTATTAGTTAACCTATCATATTTTCTGTATCAAAATAATATGTTAGCTAAACTCACCGACTACCGAGTAAAGACAAATTTACCATATGTCCCGGGCTAGTGACTGATTTCGGTGTAATTTTATGACATGACAGTACTCTTACAAATTAGTAAATCAGGGACACAAAGGCATTAAAAAAGTATGTTTTAGCTATGTTTTAACTATTCAGTGTAGAGGAGATGAAGTACCGTTTTATAAAGGGGACTTTTTGAAGGTTTCTCAGTCGTTCGCTGGGTTTGGTCCCATGTTTTTTAACATTCGGTGGATCAATTTTACCCACAGTTTAGGTGCATTTGTCGTTATGTAAAGTACTAATAAATCCTTGAAAGTATGTTATTACGTCATTATGACATCTCCTCTATATCATGCATGCTATTGCAGTTATCTCCAAAAAAGCTATAAAATTTGATATCAGTGGAGTTGATTTCCGTGGTTTCGGTGATTTTTTGACCACCGATATTACCATGTTAAATTTAGTAAAATTGCGCGATTATGAGCCTTTTTACATGACCTGTCATCGAATTAAAATGGAAAGAATCAGTAAATTGAATAATAAGTTATATATTAAGTTGAAATGTGGAATAATGTGTAAAAAATTTAATTCGGTGGGGCAAATTGATTACAGTGCCCATACATAATTTCGGTGATTTTAAAATGTCAGATTTCTTACAAACTATAAGGTTTTAATGGAGGCCTCCACCACCAATATTTTTTTATATTTAAGCTAGATTTTATTAAATTGACTGACATATCAATAAAGTAGTAAATAAAAATCACCACCGAAATCAGGCACCGAACGTCATCCCTGAGAATCGCCCTATTGTCTTAATTAACTTCATTTGAGTAACGATAAGAAAGTCTATTTGTCTATAGGTTCATATGATAACTGCTGAGCAGTAATCATATAAATATAGGAGTTCTGTTATTTTTTTTTAAAAGCATAACTTCCATTTAACAGGTTTGTTTTCAATTGCAGTAATAAGTAGCTTATTAAAAATAGTTAATATTTTTGTTCATATCATAATTTAAATCAAGATGAAAAAATATACTGAAATGCGTTTTATATATTAGATATTGCAAAACAAAGGTAAAAACCATAATCCATACTAATATTATAAATGGGAAAGTGTGTGTGTGTCTGTTTGTTTGTCCGTCCTTCACTGCAAAACAGAGCGACGAATTGTCGTGATTTTTTTAATGGAGATAGTTGAAGGGACGGATAGTGACATAGGCTACTTTTTGTCTCTTTCTATCGCGACGAGCGAAGCCGCGGGCAAAAGCTAGTAAGGTATGACACGAATTGCGATTTACCTTAAAAGCCGATTGCCACTTAATACAAGTAGCACCGTATCCGTTTAATTCTACACACTTAAGAGATAAAGAAATACACAGCTCTATGATATATTATGAAACAGGGGGGCGATTTTTGAATCTCGCATACGGGATTTTGTCACTAAAATACCGGTTGAAAACGGTGACTTGCTTATTATTTTCAGTGACAATTTTCTGAATTCGACCGCGTGAGACTCAAAAATCGGCCCGCAGGTTCAGATATTTTTGTTTGCATGAGTTTGTATATATCAACGAACTCGACTGTAACTACTGTAACAACAGTACACAGTTTTACTGTAAAAATAATGGGTTTTCGATACATGTTGCATTATGCCTGCTCATTTTTTTTATAGAATTTCATATTTATCAATTACCTATATTAACAGAGAGTTACTCATTAGATACTACTATTGACATTACGACAGTCTTATGTAACCACAAACAATTCAATTCCTTCATTTAAGGGTGGTGATACCTTCTCTCCTTTTATAATAATTAGTATTGACGTAAGGCAAGTTTTGTACATGTGTTCACGTGGGCAATGTGTGTGAATTGTGAATACGAATGACTTAGGGTCTAGTCACTTATGATTTTTTCTCCCTTTAGCGTAAGTGTTTTTGGGTGTCAAGGATCTGCGGGCCGATTTTTGAGTCTCACGCGTTCGAATTCAGAAAATTGACACTGAAAATAATAAGCAAGTCACCGTTTTCAACCGGTATTTTAGTGAGAAAATCCCGTATGCGAGATTCAAAAATCGCCCTCCTGAACTATCATGTTTTGAATTTCAAACCTTTTTTTATGGTTCCGTAGTCAACTAGGAACCCTTATAGTTTCGCCATGTCTGTGTGTCCGTCCGTCCGTCCGTCCGTCCGCGGATAATCTCAGTAACCGTTAGCACTAGAAAGCTGAAATTTGGTACCAATATGTATATCAGTCACGCCAACAAAGTGCAAAAATAAAAAATGGAAAAAAAATGTTTTATTAGGGTACCCCCCCTACATGTAAAGTGGGGGCTGATATTTTTTTTTCATTTCAACCCCAACGTTTGATATTTTGTTGGATAGATATTTAAAAATCAATAAGGGTTTACTAAAATCGTTTTTTGATAATATTAATATTTTCGGAAATAATCGCTCCTAAAGGAAAAAAAAGTGTGTGTGTCCCCCCCCCTCTAACTTTTGAACCATATGTTTAAAAAATATGAAAAAAATCACAAAAGTAGAACATTATAAAGACTTTCTAGGAAAATTGTTTTGAACCTGATAGGTTCAGTAGTTTTTGAGAAAAATACGGAAAACTACGGAACCCTACACTGAGCGTGGCCCGACACGCTCTTGGCCGGTTTTATAAAATAATAGTCGATGTGTAATATGCCTATTTTTAGAAGCATTCACATGTCTTGAAATAATTTTAATACCCTATACTTAAATACTACGAATCTTACCAACTTTATGGCCTACGTAAGGCTACGGTACCATTTTTTTTTCTATTTTCTCCCTGGTTTTAAATTGTTACTTATACATAAGCAAAAAGCAGTTTTTATTTCTTACCCTTCAAACGTAAATATTTTTAAATAATTATCGTTCACATGTGGTACTTGCCTTGGTCAATACTGTTATATTAATTATATAAGTACTTATATTAAATTTTAATTTCTAATCTAACATTATACAGGAGCAAATTTCAAACACATAGATGCACAAATGCACTGTCAACGCTTGTAAATCAATTCAGCACTAATATTTGTATATTCTAACTTACGCACATATTGGCTATAAATGGCACAACTGACGAAAACGCACATTGCACAAAATTAGTATTTTTCACGTTTATGTACCAGTTTAGAGCTGTTTCACAATATTCTCTATATATATGTATAGCATGATGCTGTTCAACTAATGTCGTTAAATGATCGTCAGTTATTATTTAGCGAATGCACTTAGACAACAATGATTTGGGTCCATCTTACCGTTCCGTAAGTTTAACGTAGGTAACTTTTTTCAAAGAATTTAATATCTACATGGGATAAGCGTATATTATAAATAATTAAATAAATTGTAGCTACCGTAGCCTGAAGTCCTGAAACGGTACCTAATAAATATGTAAATATTTAGATACAGTCAGCAGTGCTATTCTCTTAGCACCTTCGCACACAAACTTCTGCAGGCGCGCACTTTTCTCTGCCATGTATATTAGGGAATCACCATCGTTAAGGCCACTAAAAGTCAGTGGCGAGCCATCGCCGTTTGTTAGGCGTCGAGTAGTCCCCGTCAAAGCGTTCGATAATTTTTATCGTACCTTTGGGAAGTTCCGTAGACCCGGTGTGTGACGTTAATGTCTGTTAGTTAACAGTTGTGGTTGACGCAACTGGCCCTAAGTGTCGGTGGTACGTAATGCGCAGACTGGGCGGCGGCACGGCCCTCGCGCTCCCCGGCGCCCGACGCCGCGTGCCACGAATCACAATTCACATGTTACAATGGGCGCTGCATTCCTCACTTGCAGCGGTGTGACAATGTCTATGACTGTTCCGACTTCTCCGATGAACAGAACTGTTACAATTCCGGTATTAACAACATATAATGGAATGCTGAATGCGTGTTGAAACATCCAGAGTGTTTCGGTACTCCCATAATACCTATTTTTTTAGATCCTACTTTAAAATAGTGATTGATGGATGATTTCTTGGTTAATAGTTATTTTTTAGCTTGATTGTATTTAGGTATTAATTAGAAGCAAGCGAACCTATGTAGCGCTACTAAATACCCATTTGTATCATTATAATTGATGTTATTTTACATTCACATCATGCACTAAGCCGTTAGTCTTTTATAAGTTAAGACGATATTGTATTCACGATGGCCATTTTTATTAACTGTGGAATTATTATCTTCTTTTGTTTATTGTTATTGTTGACCGTTACCGTTAATAGTTTATGTATATCATATTAGTATTTAGTAAATAGCTTTGCATGATTGCTTGTATGTCGCGTTAATTTCTAACAGTAATATTTGGAATTTAACAGTGTTAGTTACGACCGTGAGTTTATAACGTCTTACTCTATAGCATATTCGAAAACTTTAACATCCAAGGACAATGGTAGAGGCTCACGTCACTCAAAGTAAATAAAGCCAGTTTTAGTGTAGTACCTATGCATGCAAATGCAAACTGATAAAAATGCAGGAATCGATACATCACAATCTTTTTTCAATTATTATTTAATTAATCAACGTGAATTTCACAATAATAGCTACAGCCTGTGGTAACTAGACTTATTTAATACAATGCAATGCATGTTGTTTAGCTATATTTAGGTTCTAGTTTTCGTAGAAATGTGGAAAATAACGTTTTTATTTTATTTTTAATGATATCAGACTTTCATATACATTGTCTTTTCTAGGCTGCAAGGACAACGAAAGACAGTGCCGCTCGGGTCAATGCATTTCAGAAAACCAATTCTGCAACGGAGTGCGCGACTGTCCGGACAACTCGGACGAAGAGAACTGCGTCACGCCTGCTCCTTCGTTCGACCAGTTCACTACCCCGACCAGGAGGCCGATACCCGAGTACACTACTACGTTCCGTCCGGCACCCGAGTACCCGCCGCGACCCGAGTACCCTACGCGACCCGAGTACCCGCAACGACCCGAGTACCCAACGCGACCCGAGTACCCGCAACGACCCGAGTATCCGCCGCAACCCCAGTACCCGCAGCGACCCGAGTACCCACCGCGACCCGAGTACCCACGGCCCCCAAGCTATCCCCCGCGGCCGGAGACTCCCCAACGTCCGAGCTACCCCCAGCGCCCGGAATATCCCCGGCCCCCTTATGAGCCACCAACGAATGTTGACAATTCTGGAGGTAAGTAATTTTAGTAAATACATATAAAAATCTTGAACCCTTGAGGATACATTAAACAACTAAATGGAACATTCTCACAGAAAATGTATACATGTCATTTGGTCGCTCAAAATGAATAAATACAGAAATTGATTTCCAAAACGTAATCATCAGGCATCTATTTCGCATTTATATAAATAAATCCTTTTTTTTATAGCAGTACCTACATTACGTAATAATAAAAATTTTTTTTAAATATAGAAATATTATTTATGTAATACCTATTATACTAGGGACCTACTCGTACCTACTTAGAGTTGTTAACCCATATCCATCACTTTAGGTTGCGATAGAAATCAATTCCGTTGCGAGAACGGCCCATGCATAGACGCATATCGACGATGCGACGGTCACAGAGACTGTCCGCGAGACGACAGCGATGAACTCGATTGCCCATCCAACAGTAAGGAGCAGGAACAAATAGCATTGTGTTGCGATTATATTAAAACTACTTATAACCTGCATTTCTTCTATTAACCCTTGACGTAACCTGTCTTTCAATAATTAATCAAATAACTACTGAAGTATTTTTAATTTAAAAAAATTAACCATTGAACTATCATTAATTATCACAAATTAATCTACAACTGAGAGAGACAGCTGAAAGGAAATTCTCCAGCATTTTAACCCAAATAACTTACAGACTCACATCAGTTACACAAAAAAAAGTATTAAAAGTAACCCAAATAATTTAAAGACTTTCATTACCTTCACTAAAACGCGGTAAGGCACTGGTCCCACCGCGAGCTAGTATGCTATGAGCTATCGGCTATAAAAACGACAAAAGATAATCACTCCCGTGCAAATAAAAGAGACACGACGATTTTGATAGCTCACCGTTGGGCGAGTAACTATAAACATCGCCGTGTCTCTTTTATTTGCACGGGAGCGCTTATCTTTTGTTTGTTTTTATAGCCGATAGCTCACTAGCTCGCGGTGGGACCAGTGCCTAAGCCCCGGTTTGGACCATTGAGTTTTTGTTACCTACTAGTTTAGTCGTTTGACATTTGCCAGCCGCTTTTCGATGAAAAACCCGACCTAATCCCAATATGGTTATGCTTTACCTCTGGTTTGGAAGGTCGGATGGCGTCACTGTAAATACCTATTAACAAAATCATCGATTCTCGGGATTTGATGGCAAGGTTGACCGCGGGCTCATACAATTTAAAATATAAATTAATTGTACACTTATGATTGGAGTGGCAACCTAGCAAGCAATATTTTGTCATAAAATAATAACTTGTAACAAAAATAAAAATATAATTGCAGGGACAAGTCTTTACTAAACTTAGGTATAGGTATCTACATATTAATGATTGTGTAAGTTTTGGGTTACTAAACGTATTAAATTTCTAAACTAAATTTGTTTTTAAAATTCTCTTTTTCTGATATAATCTAGGTAAAATGTGTACATACTAATTTATCTGCCTTTTAATAAAATAACTACATGCTTAAAACAGATGATTCCGTCTGCAACTGCCAATCCGTGTAAGGTCTCCAATATGAGTTTTTAAATTTTATTTATTTCTTACAACATTAATAACCAGTTTATATGTACCTACATTTTTTGCAATTGCGCATTTTTGTATTACAACTATTTATACATACCTAGTAGGTACAGTCACGGACTTTAATTGTTGATCCACTACTAGCTCATTTTATACTGGAACGTAATAGTTTAACTATGCTTAACTCTGAAATGTCCAGTATAAAATGAGCTAGAAGTGGATCAACAATTAAAGTCCGTGACCGTACGTAATGCCTATCGTAAACACAAAAAAATCATAAAATAATTTGAATTGTTCAAAACGATTTGCTAATATGGAATTACTATGGAATACTGAGGAGTTATTCATCCTTCTTATTAAATAGATATTCTTCTTCTAATTTTAAGTACTGTCCGTATTCTTCTTCTAATTATGTGGTGCTTTATTTCGTACACTGCATAAAATATTTTATTTTATGTACAGGAAACTAGCCTATTTGAATTGTTCCTTATTCATCCTTCATTTTTATTTGTCTTAAGTAGGTACCTAAATCGGTTTATTTTTATATTTCAGGTCCAGCAGCTTTAGACCTGAAAACTTATCCTACCGCACAAGCTGTACGTTACGGTAAGTCTATTTCAAGTGTAACATTTACTAAGTAGACTAATATCAAATAAAGCTCAACCTGTAGGAATGTACAAAAATGTAGATGTCTATAATGTAATGTCCTATTCTGTTTGTTTGATAGTAAATTCTTGATATCTGTTTTTCGTACACTAAGACCAGGACATCAGGTGAGCCATGTGTAGGTGGAGGAAAAGGTACCTAATATGTATTTAAACTATGAATGATTATGCGAATATACGTATAAATAAATTTAGATATGGTTACTTAACTAGGTATCTAGTTTAGTTTCACATTCTTAATTTAGATGAACTTAAACGACTTATTACTTGATGCTTTCATGATGGTTTTAATCAAAAAGATTTAACTTGTAGCGGTTCAATTAATACAGAGACTACATTTTATTATTGGCATTACGAGGAAAAAGCAATCTACATAAAATCCGTACACAATATTCGAAGAAGAAACTAATCCCATTGAATTTGGAGTACGTATCGTTCAAATCAGTCGCAAATGTCAATATCTACGTAAACGGTGATGGTCTTATCAAAATTTAATTAATTTATCGATGGTGATGGGTGATCTAATACAATGAATGTAGGTACAGTATTACAATTTAAATTATGTGCAATTTAAAGTATTCACTATTGGTGACGTTTGTTTCTTTAAGATCTAGTAAGATATTGCCAGTTTGAATAATATTAAACTGTAATGCTGTATTATTGGATCAATGATAGTTTTGTTAATCGTGTTGTCTATTGTATGACCGAAGAAATAAGATAAACAATGTAGGTGCCTGATTATATTATCTGGTACCAAGTTTGATATTTATAGAAATCTTAAACCTATAATGAATTCTTATTTCATTTATTTTTATTTCGTAATTAGCACTTGCTAGTCTTTTAAGAAAAATATTGATCAAAAACAATATATAGGTGTCAAATGAATCACAGATATTACTTAAAGAATTATGATAAAAACAGCGCGTATAACTTATATACATATGGATTGTTTATCTTCTTTGGTCCTAATACTTATTCTCAATAATAACCGCTAGTTGATTGTGGGATTAATAACTTTTTCTTAAATAAAGATAGTGATAAAGCATATTTTCTTACATGTCTTTGACAGACATTTAAATATGTAGTTTATATTTTCTTACATGTCTTTGACTGACATTTTTACATTCCTCAGCAGCTTGGAGTTCCAGCTTTAAAGTTGTGCAAAATGGTAAACACAACTACTTAACAAATGCTACCTAGTCTATCTATAATGTGTTTACCTGCAATAATATTTGACCGTACAAAGAGTTCTTCTGGTAATATATTACTCCGGGTATTTTAATATAGGTACTATAGTAACTATGACGTTGGCCTAGTTGCGGAAAGTGGTTGTGGACTTGAACTGTAATAATTTTGTCTGTTATTTTATTTCATGGTGGTGGAACAGCCAAATACCAAAGTGGTGAGTCAGTGTGCCTAATAACTACGGGTACTAAAGCGTGCTTTGTGGGTTTTATTGACCTTGACGCAATTACAAAATGTATTACTAAGTACATATTCATCAATGATTGCAAATTTCAGGGAGTTCATCTTTTTACTAAGGGTATCATCATCAAATAACACCGTTAGCAAAAGTGGACGGTTATTATACCTACCATGTAAAAAAAAAATCACGAGCTCAGAATCATTAGGTATACCTACAGTTCTCATACTCCATTAATAATATGCAATTACCGTCTCGTATAACTATTTAAAGCTATTACCTAACATTATAATAAATAATAAAATTATAATAATATAATTTACTTTAAAAAGTTGAAATTATTATAAATGGATGTTATGAGAACAATATCAAATTAGTATTGTCATCGGTAAATAACACTGCATTGGGATTCCATTTCTTTACGCCATTGAAATTATACAAATATTATGATAAGCTTAACAAGGGTTCTAATTGCATGGTACGAATATTTACAATGCACTAGGTAAATATAACCAACCGACAAGATTTTACTTTTATAACAGTAACTATAAAACTACATACTTATCTTAACAAGTTTGATTTGACCTAACTATAAAATATGAGAGTGAGTTTGATTACTAAACAAATACAATAAATATAGCTGAAAAATCCAGGTTTACCTAGTAGAAAATATATTTAGGAAAAACGATGTTATAATAACATATGGCTAGTCATGTAAGCCATCCACTAGCCTGCGAACATAAATATGTCTTAATTTTTAGTTTTTTTTTACTAATCTTATTGTTTTAATGCTTTTCCGAAATTTGCAAGGTATAAAATATGTATATATTTTCGGCTATCTCCTTCAAGACCTTATATACGTAATTAATATTGCTGAAAGTATAACCTAACCTACTCTTATAAAAATTGTTATAAAAAATATGTTATTTTATAAACTAGATATGCAAAATGACGAAATATAGTAAGATGTGTAAATATAATTCATTAAATTCTTACTTTGAGGAAGTATACCGATGGTAAGTTATAAATAGTAATCGTATGTATTTATTAGTTATTTAACTTTGTTAACACACCTTATATTACATGCATTATATACTTATTTGCTTGTAGCACTATTTGGAGGAGTCTTAAATATATTTTAAACTGTTAATTATTAATAATTACGTACCAAATACGTACTGTATTTATTCTCATATTCTCATCTAACATCAGCCTCACGAAAAATATTCTCGATCAAAATCGTTTGGCGCTGATGGTTGTAGCGTCAACAAAAGTTGCTCGTTTAGATTATTTTTGTGGCCATCCTTCAGATTTAAAAGGAAGTCCAGTAGCAATGTAAAAATTGCCATCCATTCATCACTAGTCGATGATGTCTGTTCTCGCATGTGCAAGACACGTATTCTAATTGAATTGGGATCGCTCGTCCTCATTAAAAGAATATTAAACAAATAATCTTTTTTTAATTCCATAGGTATGTAAACAATGCCACGATAAAAATGTGTTATACCTACTAGGTATTAGTATTTTTATTATATGCGCTACACAAACCCGTTCATGCTTGTGATCTTGGGTATCATATTATCATCGGGTTAGCCAAGATGTAAATACGGCGGATCTGACTGGAGTTGTCTGCAGGTGGCGACGTGGTATTCCAATGCCGCGACGAAGGCCCCCTGCGCGCACCAGTCAGGTGGATTAGAGAAGGCGGCAGACCCATCAAGCAAGGCTCGACAGATGTCAACGGACGACTTGAAATGACTAAAGTTTCTGTAAGTACCTTTCGTATTATTTTGAGTAAAATGTTGAAATTTTTTTTCTAACTTGTGATACAATGTCTAGAGGTAATTTATCTATTTTTTAAGAACTTCCAGCATAAATAAACCTGCATCTATATTAGGCATCAGACATTTCATGTGCGTTTTTATTATGCTTTCTTGTTTTACTTATCTAATAGCTGAGCTTTCTGCCCAGCACATGCTGAGACGGAGACCTTATTGCTCCACACTATTCATAAGCTCATTATTAGTTAGTTTATAAGTTTAGTTAAGTACTTATATGTATTAGTTAGTAATTTATTGTGGCAATAACAAATTTTGAAGTTTGAAGTTTAATAACTTTTGTTATTTATTTTTACAGATCTCTGATAGCGGTGTATACATTTGCCGAGCTTTCAGCTATGAAGGAGTTCCTGGATCAGAAATTAGGGTCACATTAACTGTAGAAAACCCAAGTAAGTACCTACATATACTCAAACTACTAGACTAGCTTATCTGTATCGAGCAGGAGTTATCCATACAGATGAATTAATGTATTTACACCCCTCATTGTTTCTCAGCAACAACGGTGAGGCCGCAGTTTGTGGGTTGTCAACCCAACGAAGCCACTTGTGCCAACGGACAATGTATTCCCAAATCTGCGGTTTGTGATGGAAAATTCGATTGTACTGACCAATCGGATGAAGAAACTTGTCGTAAGTATTATTTGTTCTTACATACTTAATTCGTAAGATAACAAGCAAAACTCTCTAAATATTGTGGTGGGACCCAATTATTGAGTTTTGTTTGTCATTATGATTTTTACGACGATGTTCCGAATCAGGATAGGACTGTATCTATATTTTTTATTGTCATTCTAGACGAGAACGGCCTATGCGAGCCCAATCAGTTCCGCTGCGACAACCGTCGCTGCGTGCTGAAGTCGTGGATCTGCGACTCTGAAGACGACTGCGGTGACGGATCCGACGAACGCGGCTGCGGCCCGGCGCGCCCCGGCGAGACCTGCTCGCAGTCCGAGTTCCGGTGTAGCGACAACCAGTGCATACCGAAGAGCTTCCACTGCGACAACCATCCCGACTGCTCTGACGGAGGCGACGAGATATGCAGTTAGTAAACTTTAGTTCTACTTTAGTAATAGGGAACTTGACTAAAGTTAAAATAAAATATTTTTTCTACTCCAGCACTTAAATCTGTCAATTAGATTATTATCAGCGGTATCCAAATTAAGTTCATTTGAGTAACGATGAGAAAGTCTATTTGTCTATAGGTTCATAGGATTACTGCTAGCAGTAATCATATGAATATAGGAGTTCTGTTAATTTTTTTTTAAAAGCACAACTTCCATTTATCAGGTATGTTTTCATTTACAGTAATAAGTAACTTTTAATAAATAATATAATATTTAGGTTCATAATTTAAATCAAGATGAAAAAATAAACTTAAATGCGTTTTACATATTAGATATTGCAAAACAAAGGTAAAAATCATAAGTTTATCCAATAATTTTACATTCGACATTTAAATATTCTTGAACGCAACCACATTTTTCGTAATTGAAAACCGGCTTATTTTCTATTTCTCTTGTCTATGGTATGTTTGACATTTGTAAACTTATCACGAAACTATTTTGAACTATTTCGGTGGTGTGTAGTTTGTTTTAATTCGACGTTATTGTGCAAAAACATAAGTAATTATGAGTGATTCTGGTGAAAAATTCACTTCCGAAGAAATCAAGGCTATGGGCGCTCAAAGTGACTGACAATTTGTTACATGAAAAGTCAGATAAAGCGTACCAAAAATGTTATGATTGTTTTGACATGGAAATTGCAAAAAAATGTTTCAACTTTCTCTGAAATGGCGTTGTTGGCATATTTTGAAGAATTGTGCAACAAGTTCTCGCCATCAACATTGTGGACAGAATACTCAATGCTACGACGATCCACACAAATATTCCCATTCATTACATGAAGTAAGTAACTACCCCATTTTATTATTCTCGAATAGGTATGTATGTGGCTGTCGTAGAAAAAGTATAGTATACAATCGTAACATTATGAAGGCTATAAAAGTCTCGTACCTTACTTAGGCCACTCGGCAAGCCTTCGTGGCCTAACCGCGGTACTCAACTTTTATAGCCTTCATAACGTTACCGTTATATAATATACTATTATATCATGCACGAAATAAAGCATCAGATAATTAGGTACCTTATAAGGAAAGCATGGACAGAAGTTATTTTTAAATCCAATTTATATTTAATAAGTCAGGTAGAAATATATAAAGTAACTGAGTTGACTGTGACGTCACTCAATTCAATTTCATATAAATCCAATATTGGTAAGTCGTTCAAATTCGTTTTGACAGTTCTTAAAAAGAAGCTGATTTGACTAGGAGGCAAGTAGCCTATACTCGCAATAATTGCATGCATAGATTTTAACCCTAATTATTTATTATACAACGTTACTAAAGTTGCGCTAGAATTTGCGCGTCGTATAAATAAGCCTTTTGTGTAAGTATTGAATAAGTAGGTACTGAAGAAGTACACACCTAATACAGCGCAGCGCCAACAGTCTCCTAGCTACGGTGGCTGACAGGGTAGATGGGGCTTTATGGCAGTACTGGAGTAGCCTATATGCTCACAATAATGTTCCAAGTTAGTCAATAGATATAAAATATAGAATACAAAATTGTCACTAACATAGGTTAAGAATAGCAGTAAGTTACTAATACAATATAGAAATTTATTTCTTAATTCAATGATATTTAATTTAATTTTAATTTAATATGCTTGTATTATCATTTACCCAGTTAACATCACCATCCGCAAGCTGCCTCAGCCGTCGCACGTGCAGCTCAACCCTGGCGAGTCCCTGAGACTCGAGTGCGAAGCCGTCGGTATACCGGTGCCGTTCATAAACTGGCGACTCAACTGGGGACACGTACCCGCCAAGTGCACCTCTACTAGCATCAACGGTACTGGCGTCCTGACTTGTCCTAACATGCAGGTAAATGTTGTATCTATAGTATAATTTTATGATCACGTCCGTCATTATTTTGGAAAATACCAAGTGGCAATAGTAATATTACTAAAAAAAATGAAATGTGATCCTGTCAAATGTCAGAAACTCGTCCACAAAGGCAATGTTGGGGGTCGTCCTTGAATTACATCACACAAAATCTATGTTAGGCCCCCCCTTCTCAATCTTCTAACTACTCTGGAAAAAAATCCTTTGGGAGTGTAAATCATTATCCTACCGACTGCGCCATATGATAATGCATCTATTAGAGTGATATAAAGAAACCCGTTCATGAGACTTTTACTTCACGATTTTTTATTTATAATATAAAGACGTGGTGAAAACTATTATTGACAAATCTAAATTGTGATGCTTTTTATTTAATTTCAGCCGGAAGACAGTGGAGCGTACTCCTGTGAGGCAGTCAACAACAGGGCCACGGCTTTTGGCGCTCTTGACGCTATTGTCAACGTCGATCGTACCTCTATCTGCCCCACTGGATATTTCAACAGGTTTGCATTTATAATATACCTCAATGAAAATGAAAAAAACAAAATGAAAGGTACAGAGAAAAAATTTCAACTGGCAAACAATTTTAAAGATTCGAAATGATTATAATATTTATAGAGGTAATATTGAGTTGAGTTCCACTGAACACGCGAGCCATGATCAGTACATACACTATTTGATCATGTAAGTATTAAACACATGGAAAGTCTGATAGTTGAAATAACCACATCGAAATTGCTCCCGGGTACCTACCAATCAAGTTTACCTGTGCTCGATACGTAATCGCGCACTGTTTGACTTGGTTGTGTCGTTCTGGTTTAGTTGCCTGTTTTATATGTTTTCATGACGATTTCCAGCGAAGCGCGTTCGCCAAGCGAATGCATCCGCTGCTTCTGTTTCGGCGAGTCCACACAGTGCAAGAGCGCGGATCTGTTCATCTACAACATGCCCACGCCTCTGGGTGAGGGCGGCACGCGTCTGGTTGGCGTGCGGCAGGAGCCCAACGGTGGGATACGCCGCACCAACAATCCTATTGACCAGTATTACTTCCAGCCTCTTAGGAACGGTGCTACGGTAAGATATAGTAAACAAGCGAAATTGCAGCAAATTGAGGGCTAGTAGATTAATGTAATTATCTGACTCAGAGCTGATTTAGATGGTACGAGATCTCGTACGAGTTTAATTTCAATGCGACGTCTAATCAGCCTACTGAACTGAATGTAGTCAAATAGTCCGCAATGCATCTAAATCGTACGTGAACACTCTGTTCGCGAGATCTTGCTTGTAATATTTGATACATCGGAGACTACAGACTGCAATAAATTCAGATCGGATGCAAGTATCGATTCATATAAGATCCCTTACAGTCGTGTTGCAACCTAATTGCAACATTTATGGAAACTGCACACCGACTGCAATGTCGACAGTTTCCATACAATTTGGAGTCTGTCTAAGACGAAAGATTCAAACGTTTTATGCATTGAGGTATGCATGAAATCCCTATCTCAGGCATAAATTAACTGATTTTCTTATACCAAAGACATATGTAACTCCGTATAGCCAGATAAGGTCTAAGAAAAATACGTACCTCAAAGCCATAGAGAAAAAGGTACGGTGGCCTAGATGGCCTTTGGGGAACGCTCGGCTAGATGGCGCTAATATTAATATTCGACATTTTAACACATATCACGCTAAGAATATGGGCCAAATTGTCAAAACTGAGGTTCAAAAGTTTTAAGCTTGTGTCGAGATATGGCAGTCTATGCACTGTGATTACAAATTTTACTTTGATAGTAACTCTCTATAATACTCGATTTTCTTTGCTTATACTCTGGTTTTATGACAAAGTGACTTACCAAAGCAGTTTTACACATTTTTCATTCTTACCTAACTGTCTTTACCCAGGTCACCAAACTGCAAGTGCAAGGCTACCCCTCATCATCGGATTCCTTCCCGTACCTGACTCTGCCAGAGTCCTACAACGGCAACCAGCTGACCTCGTACGGCGGGTTCATCAGATACACTCTGACGCCCCAGTCTGCGAGACCGAATACGGGCTATGACACTAGATTACCGGACGTCATTATTCAGGTACAATTAAAAAAAAAAGATCACCGTTTATTACGTACACATAAATACCATTTCACATATTTAATACCAGAAATACTTATTCATCATACCTCCTATTAGTGGACTGAAATTTCTGAAGTTTAAATATGGTCCAAAACCACCATATCTGTCCCTTTCTAACAAGTATGTATATAAGTGCGAAAGTGATGCATAATATGATAAGTGACAAAAAAACGGCCATGATACAGGTGGCCGTTACTGTGGAGCAGTGGCATCATGGGCGGTTTCTTATCACCTAACGCGTCCTGCCCCACTTTGGCATTTACATACTCGTACTTGTTAAAACGAGACAAGCATGGTGATGGAGGGTTGAAATACCATGCCACGGAGTATCAGATATTAATAGCAATCATTAATTAATTAATTCAAACCACATAAGTGGGCGTCTTGACCGTAACGTCATTTGTTCTGTGTTTCTCATAAATTCCATAAGGGCAAATTATTTTTATCCTGCCAGTCGAATAGGAAATAATATATATACATAACTAAAAGTAGAATTATTGTTCCAGGGTAAATACGAAACTCTAATTTACCACCGCGGCCGCAGCGACCCCCGAGCCACTAGGGTCGAGGTTCGCCTAGCGCAAGGCTCGTGGCAGAAGGCCACTCCCAACGGACTAGAGCTTGCCACCAGAGAAGATGTCATGATGGCGTAAGTAATATTTGAGCTTAACCAAAGACATATGCAACTCCAAAAAATCTAATAAATAAACGTGCCTACCACAGAATCATAAAGAAAAAGGTACTGTGGCCTAGATGGTGTTACACCTTTGGGGGACGCTCGGCTAGATGGCGCTACTATTTGACATTTTAACGCATATCAAGCTAAGAATATGGGCCAAATTGTCAAAACTGAGGATCATAAGTTTTACTTTTCCAGTAACTCTCTATACAATACTCGATCCTCTTTGACTTAACTTATATTCGCAAAATGTAATTGATACGAATATTTAAATTCACATTCGTTTTTCTTATTTCAGTTTGGACAACGTAGAGATGATATTATTGCGAGCGAGTGTGAATGGTGTGGGCGTCAACATCACCGATTTCTCAATGGAATCAGCTCAGAGCTTTAACTCGGGCCTGGGCGCTGCCAATCTCGTTGAGGAGTGCTCTTGTCCTCCTGGTTACGACGGCCTGTCCTGTGAGGTACATAAAATATACTTTTCTCAAACATGCAATGAAATATTGTCTTTACGTTCCTTAAAATGGGCTGGGAAGTATCGCTTTTTGGGCGCAACAACTCGAGAGGACTGTAAAGCGATTTCATATTATTTTTTAGGCCTAGGCCTGCAAAGTAACTTTTTTTTATAAAATATTGTCCTTTAGAGCATTTTTTTTTATTTCATTGTATGTTTGAGAAAAGCACTATACATGCCTCGGCGTGAAAACGGAATCCCGGCCTCGTATCCCTATCCGGTATATACCCACTTGGCCGGAAATCCTCATTTTCCCGGCCTCTGATGTAATGTACTATTAAATGAAACATAATAAAAAAAATACTGTTACAGCACATAACTGTCTAGTTTATAAAAAAATATTGGTCACAGGCGAATATTTAAATTACTTCGCAAGGTTGTGCGACCCTGCAAATGGCGCGGATTCATTGGCGTCTAAATACCTTTGATTGACGCCAAGAGCGTATACGACCAACACCGTATGCGGTGCCTAATCCATATAAATTTATATCATTTAGGACCACTTGCACAAACGAAAATGGAGGGTTAATCCACCCATTTTATATGGAATTTGACATTTGACAGCTCACTGACCCTGAGAGGTGATTGATGCAAGTGGGCCTGAGAGTGATGTGTTACTTGAAACTAAGCTAACAAAATGAATAAGTAAATAATGTTAAATAAATTCTCACTCAGAAATGTTCATCGGGCTTCGTTCGCGAGAGCTCCGGCCTCTGGCTCGGGAACTGCGTGCGCGAGACTCCCCGCGATTGCCCGGCGGGCATGTACGGCAACCCGTCGAGCGGCGTCGGTTGCCAGCCCTGCCCGTGCCCGCTGACCGACCGCGGCAACCAGTTCGCGCGCACTTGCGCTCTCGGACCGAGAGGACAAGTCGTCTGTGACTGCGCTCCTGGGTAACTAACATACTTTCATGTTCCGGCCTATGGCTGAGTATTCTTGTGATTGCCCGGCGGGCATGTAGGGCAACTCGTCGAGCGGCGTCGGTTGCCAGCCCTGCTCGTGCCCGCTGATCGAAGAGACATGCCGTCTGCGCTTCTGGGTAACTAACCTCCTTGCATGTTCCAACCTCTCGAGAGACATACAGTTCCGATCCCAACTCTTGCCTACTATGGGCTACAGGTTTACTATAGGTTTACACGATTTGTCTTCACTTTAATATAAAATGGTATTTATTAAGCTTTCTGGAACTATCCAGTGTGCGAATGTACAAACGGTCACGAAACGAAACGCTCGTAGATATCTATCTCTATAGCTCTTGCGTATGGGCGCGATAGAGCCAGACTACATTTTTGCGGCGTTTCGGTGGCGTTTCGTGTCATTCGGCTACGCCGGCAGGACTTACGATCATCAGATCGCTCACCATCAGCGCTTAACCCTTCGAGTCCCAGCGACATCATATGATGTCAGTAAAATATAAGTAAATACATATAGATGCTTGGGGCTCGAAGGGTTAAGGGCCAGTTGCATCAGCTACATTTGACAGACACATCATCGTCAAGCAGCAGACGTCTATGAAACTTCCCATACAATGAAATTTAACGAACGCTTTAACGATGACAGACGGTTTGATGCAACCGGCCCTTAATCTCACCTATTTCTTCCATTACAGTTACGAAGGCGACCGCTGCGAGTATTGCTCAGAAGGCTACGAAGGCAACCCACTTGCCCCCGGCGACTACTGTCGCCGCAAGGTCGTGTCCAACTGTAACGCCATCGGCACCCTCCACTCTCGCTTGTCTGACGAGTGCGAGTGCAAACAGAACGTGGAGGGACGGTTCTGCGACCAGTGCAAAGAAGGCTCTTTCCACCTGTCATCGAGCTATAAGTTAGTATTATTGTTTCTGTGCTGTTCAGGCCTGGGCATTGAAGTTTTAGTGAACATATTATGAGGAACGGGATGAAGTCCCGTGACTAGATCTCTAATTAAATGCAGACTACCCCAATTTCCGTTTCATTATTGAATTTTGAATATTGTTTGATAATTTCGATTTTACCTAAATTATCATTGATGAACGGGGACTGAGGATCTTGTTAAAAATTTCCATGGAAATATGTTGTTTGGAACTCTATTAACAATCTTAACACAAACCTAGGGGTGATTAACATACATAGGTATTTGTGTCAAATAACATTCCCTTACAATCACTACTTAAGCAGAAATGAAAACTAAATACGTCAGTATACGAAAGCGGTCATACAAGATTTACATAATTTCCATCTAGGACAACGTTCACAGCACTGTTTAATTTCAGGCACGGCTGCGCAAAGTGCTTCTGCTCCGGGCTAACGAATCAGTGCACTAGCAGCACGCTACGCCGCAACACCACCAGCGTGACCTTCAACACGCCCGAGGTGGTGGACGAAGTGAGCGTATACCAGAGCGTGCCGCTCGGTGCGGACGGCGCGGGACGATACGACACGCCGGTCGAGGCCTCCGCGCGCCCGCAGATCGTTAGCGGCGAGCTGCTGCTGAATGAAGTTGACCGATCGCGCAATAACATTTACTACTGGAGCTTACCAAGAAGGTATTTTTAGCCTTGTGTAGTGTGATTTGTGTGTAGCCCTAGCCGGAGTCACAATTTGGCGAATGAAACCCAATAGCAAGAGCTAAGAACGATACGCTACGAAGCGTAAATTGTCACTTGGGCTAGGCCGGCTGTTTCAAAAGCGCAGCTAAATCTTTCAGATTTGCGTCTATTAAAAATTACGGTACTTTTTATATTTAAAAATTAAAATTACCAATGTGAATTATTTCTCAGCTTTACCCTCGATAAAGTGACGTCATACGGCGGTTACCTGCGCTACGTGCTGCGTAACGTGCCCGTCTCCGCTGACAATAACAATGCTCCTGATGTTCAGCTAATCAGCGTAAGTACTTTTTTATCACACTACTTCGTTTTGTACCAGGTACCGTAGCCGAATGGCATTTCTCCGACGCGAAACGAAAACGAAACGCCGCGAAAGGTAGTCTAATAGCTCTGTCGCGCCAATACGCAAGAGCGATAGAGATATCTACGAGCGTTTCGTTTCGTGAGCGTTTGTGCCATTCGGCTTCGCACCCTGATGAGAAAGTTTCATTTTATCCACAAGAGAGATAAACTAATTAGATTGTTACGAGTTACGACTTGTTTCTTTGCGTTGCCTGATTTAGATCGAACTATTTAGAAGTCTTCATTAGGATTTGATTTCTAATGTTTTTTATAGTATTAAACTATTAAATGCCTATGAGTGTAAATAAATGTCGTTTCTTACAGCAAAACCGACAAACATTCCACTACTTCGGCAACTTCAATCCCTCCAACGACGGTGTGATGGACGCTACCGTTCCATTCCTTGAAAAAGGCTGGCAAAGGTTAGTATAATTAGAGAACAATCTATATGCTGTAGGTGATATATTGAGTGGTAAATGCCTTGCTTTTCTTTATTTCATTGATCATGAACTTCACATATGTTACATAAGATGGACGACAGTTAAATACAACGTCATGATTTTGAATTTTTTTCTATGGAAAACGGTCAACGATTAAAAATTCGATCAATATTTTAACTTTCAAGAAAATAAATTTAAAGATTCTGTGAATATTAGTTTTACATCTGCACCATTTTACAAAGTAGGTACCTACGCAATATGAACTAAGTATGGAAAATAAACTTATATTTTTTCTTTTCAGAGCCGACGGTACAACGATACCCCGCCAACAGTTCTTGCTGGCTTTAGCAGACGTCAAGGCAATTCTAATAAAGGCAACGTATTCAACAAGCTACCAAATAGCCAGTCTCGTCAGTTCTAGCATCGACATGGCTGATGAGAATGGCAACGGGCCAGTTGCCGCTGAGGTTGAACAATGTGTTTGCCCTGAAGGATATTTGGGCACCTCTTGCGAGGACTGCGCTCCTGGTTTCACTAGGTAAGATATAAAAGTTAATTCTATGATTTAGCAAAATATCACATTGATATTGTATACCAGGTTTAAAATGCAAGGTTTATATGACGTAAGCATACCGTAAGTACCTACTCATTTAAGAAATGTTTGGTATCGTATGAATTTCTTTTTCTTTTTTACCGCCTATTATGTACTACCTACTGCTTTGTTTGATTGAGCTGGGAGGCACCAACCATTTGTGTAGCGGGCCGAAACTTGATGCTTTTCGGTCAGAAATCGAAAATTGCATACTTACATATTTTTCTGTTGTAGGAGTCAAGAAGCATTGTACCTGAGACGTTGCGTTCGTTGCAACTGTCAAGGAGGCTCGATTTGCGACCCGAAGACTGGCGAATGCTTGGTAAGTCATTTTACAGCTGTAAGACCTACTGTGATGTTCTGCCACAAGAGTGCAGCACAAGCACATATTGTAAACCACTCATTTTTATTTAGAATATAGACATTATTTTGTTTTACAGTCATGCCCAGAATATACAACCGGACCCAATTGTGAAGACTGTGTTCCTGGCTTTGTAAGAGATTATAGAAACAATTGCGTGCCCGACAACCGCCGCCCTACACCGAGCCCTGACAATTGCAAGTGCGTACAGTATACACATATGAAAACAAACAATTTAGGCTAAGTTCAAATGAACGCGCAGTTTTCTCGCCGCGCGGTTTAAGTTTGTAACAAAATCAATGGTGTTGTTTACATGACCGATCAAGGCTTATTCCAATTTTATATTCAAAAATGAATTGGTTTATTTTTTTCAGCTGTGATACCCGCGGTACAGTCGGGTACCCAGGATGCGATGACAGCGGCAATTGCCATTGCAAGGCGTCAGTGACTGGCGAGTCTTGTAACCGCTGCAGACCAGGCTCGTTCGGACTTAGCTACGAAAATCCCGATGGATGTATTAAATGCTACTGTTCCGGAGTTACAACCGAGTGCTCTGAGGTAGGTATTCATGTGTGCTCTGGCAGGCAATTATAGTCGCGCGATAAATGATAAAACATCAGGCCATCCCTATCGTACTATTTGTAAGTGCGATAGGGCCCGATGTTTTATCATTTATCGCGCGACCATGATTGCCATGCTGCTTCATATTACAGGTTTCACGACTTTATCCAAATGTAGCTTGTTCAGCAATGAACGGGCGGCTACTCATTTCGCGCACGCATATTGTTATATTTAGCTGTCACTCGATCAGATACGCTGCTTAAATCATCTGTAAAGATGTACAATACCTAATGATGATGATGATGAACTATTTCAGTAATAAAACAAATCGATGAATTCGATTACAACAGATTTTGCGCAAATAAGGTTCATTAGGATCAGATTGTTTAATTTATCATATTTACTCAGAATTCGATAAAGAAAAAAACGCTGGTAGCCTAGCGGTAAGTAGAGGTCGCGGGTTCGAACCCCGGCTCGCACCAATGAATTTATGTACGAAATGTCATTTGATAATTGTCAGTGGCTTTTCAGTGAAGGAAAACAAACAGGAAAATAAGCAAACCGGACTAATTCCATTAACACTTTCGCTACCAAGAACCCGACTGTCGGGCACACCGCTCGTAGAAGCGTAGCCGATTACATGGGTTTCCCCGTATGAAGCGAAAATGTCGTAGCGCCGCGTAGAGCCCGGTTTCGAAAGTGTTCAGGTCGTTTACCCTTCGGTTTGGAAGAGTCAGGTGGCAGTCGCTTTCGTAAAAACTAGTGCCTACGCCAAATTTTGGGATTAGTTGTCAAACAAAGCGGACCCCAGGCTCCCATGAGCCGTCGAAAATGCCAGGATAACGCAAGGATGATGATGATGATTCAGAATTCGATAAAGCTACCTTACTATAGAAATACCTCAAGATTGATATTCATATTTTTTGACAACTACTTATATGAAACCACTGCACCTTAACTACACTGATGCACGTTAACCATTAAGTAAGTCAAGGTACGATTAGTAAAGTCTGTGATTCATTAAAATAAATTATTTTTCCAGGTCAGCAACTTATACTGGGACCAAGTACCCGCACCAGTGGTCGGCGAACACAATTACCGTATAATGGACCTGGCAGGGCAAAAGGTTTTGAACGACCATTTCGTCTCCAATCCTAAGGAAAGTGAATTGTTGTACACGTTCAGCTTCCCACCTGACGAAGAACTATTCTGGTCTTTGCCCTTGTCTACTGTACCAGGTAAAATACTGTTATAAATTTGATTGTGTTTTGTTTGTTAGTAGGCACAACAATTTGAAACATGTTAGGGTAAATCGTCTGTTATTATCAGAGACGTTTTCGGAATAATGAACCTTATGTTGTTATAATGACGCCCAATTGTCCGATCTCTGGTTATTATTGACCACTTTACAATAACTGGCCAGCTGATGACGAAATTCATTACCTATAATCATACATACAATACATTAATACATTAGTTTTTGATTTAAGATTCTAATTATCTTGGAGAAGGGGCGAAAAGGGTAGACAGGAAGCGGTAAAGGGGTGGAGGAGTAATTAACGATTTGCCCTATTAGGTACCAGTATATTTTAAGGGTAGTTTTCAACGATTTTTCTGCTCTTACCAGGAAACATGTTGCTATCATACGGAGGCAACTTGACGTTCAGCCAGATGTTCGAAGTGGACAACCCGTACCCGGTGTCCTTGTAGGAATAAATCCGTGTACTGGCACTGACGTCGTCCTTGTAGGAGACAAACAAAGAATCGGGTACGTGTACAGACCAATCCGCGATCATTCCAATCTCGGTCGAAAGAGGAGTATCACTGAGACCCTTTTTTTGCAACGCACAAGTACCTATGGAGCTGGTTTTAAATTGTGTATTGTATTGTGTGTGTTTGCAGTCTGCCAAATAAATGACTTATCTATCCTTTATATCCACATTTGTGTGTTTTAGTAAACCTTAGTCACAGTATAATAAAGAGTACTGTCGTACAGTATGGCCACTCCCGCTCCCCGATATTGGATCGCCACTATCGCCAGTGTCCGAGGTGTGACTTAGTGGAGGGATTTGGCATTAGGCGTTCTTGCTTTTTTTTTATTATTATAAATGGGCTTACTCTTGACCACAGACTAGCCAAAGGCAAAGACGTGGCCTACGATGGAGTGAGCTCGCCCAGAAGATGCCTGTTCACTGTTCTTGTTGCTTCTTTTAAAAGCTCATGTTCGCAACCCTGTTTACCTATAATATGTATAAGTGTTTGTACATTGCTGATGAGAACATTTAAAAAAAAATAATGGGGTGATTTAAGACTTTTAAGAGTAATTTAAAAACTCTCTTAATTAGTGATGCATATTATGAATTCCATATCTGATTTAATTTATCGTCCGTATAAGGCTTAGACACTGTATAATCGGTTTAAAATATTTCGTAATATTGTAGTTACGTATTTATTTACCTTAAATTTTAATATGTTTTCTTTCCATTACAGTTCAACCAAGTGCCGTTAATCGAAAAGAACTGGTATGTTCTCAACACCCGTGTACCGGCAAGCCGCAACGCCTTCATGTCAGTGCTGAAGAACTTAAGGCGGGTTCTCGTCAGAGCAACCCTCGCTGACTTGCAGAAGGAAAAACTGATTTCCACCTCTATTGCTATCGTTGCCATGGATACGGCTTCAGAGGAACGCCGTTCTAATGTTGCCAAGGGAATTGAGGTAAATAGTACTATGTCAATTTTTTAAACTAAAACAACAATCATCATTAAGTATATGACACCGGAGAAATTGGGAAACTAAAAAGGGATGGGTGAGGATCAGGCAGTCATCACGGTCAGGCTTACACGGGTCAATCAACTGGACGCCGCCGTCCTGTTGGTCATCCTAAATATTATGTTCAGATATAACGAAAAAAGTTCGCCGTGAACTAGACGTCGGCAAAAAATGATTACCTACCGTTATCCCGTACAAACTCGAATTTTCTAAAAGTTGGCTGATGTAAGAGGGGTACAGAAAAATGTTTGCCTGCTTTAGACGCAAAAAAATCGCAAGAGACGAAATTTAAAGCGTTAGTACAAGACAGCTCATGGAATTCTCCCTTATTGAAAGCTGACTCTTAGTTTGGAGGCCAAGGCCCAATTTGGGTCTGCGCGCCAACCAAGTTAAATATATAAGTCCAATGGCGGCGGATGCTTCTTCGTCAGTCTTTTACAAGAGGTGTAACGGCCTAGCCACGACAATGGTCTAAGGCGGCGAGCGGGGCGGCTGGGCTGTTTATTTATATTAAGTTTCATTTATGATACTTAATATAAATAAACACTTAAAAAAAAAGAGTAAATACGAATAAATACTATACAAAAATATGTTTGAAAACATTATTACATACTACATACGCGAAAGTACAATTCAATTTTCATTAAATAAAGGTTTCGGGTTCAAGACGCTCATAATAAAAACAAAATGTTTTGTTTCGCGCGGAATCGCTAGCCCCATCTAGCCGCCTAGGCCGGTCGCGCCGCTGTAATGTCGTGGCGGTGCGGGCGCGGCGCGCTACAGTTGTTTGAGTCGCGCGCCGCTCCCGCGGGTAGGCCCGTAAAAACCCGCGCGCGATTTCGAACAGCGGCAAGGTCGTGGCATGCCTCGCGCGCGCTGCGTTTTTGTTTCTGTGACTTACCGCTTGCCGCTGCCGCATTTGCGCACTAAAGCGCTCCATTCAGCACGGTCTTCTGCAGCCTTATTAGTCTATTAATAATTGTTGGTATTTCCAGAGTTGCAGATGCCCTGCGGGCTACAGCGGCAGGAGTTGCGAGGCGTGTTCGCCCGGCTACTACCAGCTGAACGGGCGCTGCCTGCCCTGCAGCTGTAACGGCCACGGCTGCCACGTTGACAGTTACGACCAAGTTGTGTGCGACTGCCCCGACCCCAACTCTGCTTCGGACTGCTCCCCTCTTGGTAAGAGTTTAATCTACTCACGTGATTTGGATTTTCAACAAAAGAGCTCTAACTGAGGATTATCGTTTTTTTGCTCACCAGTTGGCACCACTGTTGAGTAAGGTCCAGAGATATAGCTGTCAAAGTCCGACTTATGAGATCGGTGCCGAAACAAAGTATTGAATCTCATTAATTAATTACAAATAATATCTACCTATTTATTAAAAATAACTATCATCATATTTTTGCGCCTCTTTTTCTAAAATTCGCTTTCAAAGCGTTCACATTCATCATCAAATAATTCATATTTGCTATGATTTCACTAAGAAGATCACTTTTCAACAAGTAAATTAAAGAAATTATAAGTTAGTATGTCACGATGCCCGTCAAATCCAGTGACAATGGATTTTTTTTGATCTCACGCGACACCAGCGCATCTAGTGGCAAATTCATACGCGATAATTCCCATTGCTTCGACATAAAATTAAACTGCAAGCAATTTAGAGGTGTGTAAGCTCGTAGCTGTGGCTACTGGATGAGTCGTTATTGGTTTGTTTGCGACTTTGGTGACTAGTTTCCAAGTTGCAATAAAATGCTAACACGCTATTGTCGACATTTTCTCATTTGTTCATACTTAAGTGAATATAAGATAAAGTCAACCGGGATAAATGCGCCTCTTGAAGATATCTTCTAAACCGAAGTCCATTTTAAAACTATTGTGACCATCTATGTTCGAAGTATGAGTATTGGCCAGACCAAATTGTATAAGTATTGGCTATAACGGTTCTAATATATTTCATTTAGAAGATTTATTCTAAATTCCAAATACTCCACCACCTATTTTCACAATGGAGTAAGAATCAGGAAAATATTAGGTACTTAAGGATGACTTGATGTAAATGTAGACTAAAGGCCGGTTGCATCAAATCGTGTCATTGTTAAAACGTTCGTTAAATTTTATTGTATGGGAAAGTTCCATAGACGTCTGCTGCGTGACGATGACGTGTCTGTCAAATGTGGTTGATGCAACTGGCCCTAAAAGTGACATATTATTTCAGGTGAATCTGTGGTAACAACCGGCCGTCCGCCGGCTCCACCCCAGTCCAGCGTGACCGTCACGATTTCTAGCCCCACCATAAAGATCCAGAATGTCGGCAGCTACGTCAACTTCACTTGCCAGGCCAGGAGCTTCTACAGACCTGGCCCTCTCCCCGTCAGCTGGAGCAAGAAGAACGGATACCTGCCGCAAGGACGGTACATGATTGACGACCAGACAGGAACGCTCACTATCACGCGGGTGCAAGTATCTGACAGTGGCACGTATATCTGTCAGACCCATGACGGCGTTACTGCGGGTCAAGCAACAGCTACCCTTACTGTAGGATGTGAGTAAAATTTCTCGTATTCCTTACCATAGACATAGAAAAGTTTTATTCAACATCACATGAAATTGTTACAGAAAAGTGTTACATTATATTTGTTGCCATAAAAAACTTAAATTTAGACTTAAACCTCTAAGAAAATGAGTTACAGGTGTGAGATTAAAATATTCATGCCATGTGTGTTGAACAGGAGCTTACCTCAGCATAATGTTGCAGCATATTAACTACAACGCTGGTTATCTGGCAAACCCTGATATATTGCCCCTTACTGCTGATACCAGCTTTCATTTAACATGTGATGTGAATTGATAAGAGTGTTTTCAAAAGGCATTACTTATTTTATTTCTACTCCTGCAACTTTATCTCTAAATCGAGAAAAACTGTTACATTTTGAATTTTTTCTCCTTTTATGTCCTGCAACATAAACGTATTTACCTACTTAAATTTGATCTTAAATAGCGATTAATAAAGTTGAACATCATACCCACCATATATGACGACGCATACGTTTCTTTATCTATCGAAGTAATTGTTATATTACACTTTGTCATTTCCATGCCTCATTTTGGATTAGCTTTACCAAATTGGATATATTTCGCAAAAGGTAACATTTAGGTCAAGGGTATATTTTTCATATTTTGTATACAAATATTTAGGTCATACCGAAGACTCATAAGAGTCATAAGCAGGGAGCGTACTTTTCGTGCCGATGACATCAATTTGACGTCACGCTCCATATAGGGTGATCACAAATTGTTTTATTGTAAATTATTAATCATTAGTCATCAATCATTTTAAGTTATGAATTTCTTTGCGTGGTAATGAATGCAAGAAGGATGGTGTGTTTTACGTTAGAGAGGAATTCTCTTTTCTATGCATTTATTGTTATGTACTGTTAACAATACTATTTGATTATTTTTTTTTATAAAAACAAATCAAATAATTTTTCCCCTCACTAGCTCGGCAACACGTGTTTTGTCCTTTAATACCAGCGGGTAAAAACGCATTTTATCCACTAGTGGGTAAAGTAATTTGACCTTGAATAAAGTCAAATGAACTGCTTTAAAATTGATAAAAGTAGGTGAATCTAGTAATAAGGATGATTTACCACCTGTGGAACTACTGGAAACAGTGATAAACGCATTTTTTTTATAACAAATAACTATTATTCGTTTCACATTTCAAGTAGGTATTATTTATGCCCAATTTATGCCACATGTAAATGGACTACTGTATTTGAAGTAATTTTACACGATTAAAATGATTGACGACTAATGATTAATAATTTACAATAAAACTATTTGGGATCATCCTATACGGAGCGTGACGTCAGATTAATGTCATCGGCATGAAAAGTACGCTCCCTGGTCATAAGTAATGTAATACACATGAGTGTTTATCTGCCTATTTATAACAATGTAAAGTTAGCTATTTTTCAAAATAATGAAATAATGAACAAAACAAAAATTCCTCAAAACAATAAATAAATTTCAGCAAATCCGATGACAAGTCCAACTGTGACCATCCAACCATCAGTACAAGAAGTGTACGAGGGTGAGAGAGTCGAGTTAGATTGCCTCACCGAGGGCAACCCCGCGCCTACCGTCGAGTGGCAGAGAGGCAACGGACAGCCTCTGCCTGCGATGGTGCCGGTTGGCTCGCGGCTGATAATCGAAAGTGCCCGAGAAGAGGATTCTGGAGATTACAGGTAAATCAATATGAACTTTATTAAATTTACTCGAAAATAATTAAAAGCTACCTATTTGTATACTCGTAATCGCTTAATCGCTTACCATCAGGCGACCTGTCTGTTGCTTGCCTCATATCTCATAAAAAAATTAAGAGGCATCTTATACAAACCCACTTATAGTAAGGCGGCGGAATTGAAAAAAGTCGTCTAGTTTTAAAGTTGATGTGACTGGAGAGTATACTGCTGACAAGTGGTATCGTTGTGATCGGTAGCTTTTACTGAGTACGAAATAATGACTTGTCGCATTCTCAGACTGTGGGGGGGTTAACTATGACGTCACAAAGATCGCGGTCCCGGGTTTCAATTTTTTGCCAATTTGTCTAGAACCCCTTATCCAATTTTGAAAAATGAGGTGTCGATTGAAAGCGTATAACATGCTGATTAAGATTTTTTATAAGTGAAAAGTATAGTTTTGTTAGTTATTTTTTAATTAACAATAATGCAAAAAATACTTTTTTTTTACTCTCTTTTTTGATTTTTGTGACTCAAAAAGGCAATGAAAACGGCCACTTAGCTAAAAAATATGTTATATAAATCATTTAGCTACATTATTAAGCTATCTGTTGTTTTTGAAATTTCTACGATCGGATAATAAATAAGCAAACTACAAGCACATACCTGTAGGCGGGGAGTACCGCTTGACACGCGTTCCCATACATTCGGCGTCTACCAAATTACACCTCGCGCAAAATTCGTTTCAAGCAGATATACCTCTAATCTTATTCATCGTAACCTATCAATATTGGTATCATTTGAAAGTACAATTAAAGTGCTTTAAGAAACAATATCAACCATTTTCTTAAAATCAATAATCGCCAGTCTACGGTGATTACAAAGAATAAAAGCGGGGATGCAATTTGACTGGTTCCCTAGGTTTGATACCCTAGACGAGTTTAAAAGGGGAGGTAAAGGTGACATATGGGTTGTTCTCTGGCCTGAAAGCTACACAGAGGGCCAGGGGAAGAAAAACTAGGGTTTAAGTTTAGTTTTAAGTTATTTTTTCTTTTATTTGTTGATTTTATTGTGTTTAATTTTTTTGTAATTTTATCAAGAATACACGCTGGTTTCTTTTTGTGAAAATGCCCTTTTTTATGAGAAAATCGATGAATTTCATGGCATTTTCCGATAGAGACTAAAATTAACTTTCAAATAAGGCCACATAGTCATACTTTTACTTATATAATATTAAGGGTAATAGCCCCGGCGGAGTAGTGCAAGCGGGACAGCAGTGTAGCAATCCATAGACCTGACTTCACTGGTTCCTCAGTGCCACACATAGTCTTATGAGGTGCCCTGCGCGCCCTGCTCTCTAATATGTGGGTCAATACTGCTTCAACGCAAACGATTGAGATGTGTGATTTTTTTGACACTGAGTGTATTTGCAGGAGCTGCATGTACTTAACAAGTGTACCCCAACAACTATTTCATATTTCTAACGCATTATTAATAATAAATATGCTCTTAATGTTATCTTGACTTCTGTCGAATAATTATGTTCTGAGAAAAGTGGCTATAAGTAATGATTATAATTACTAAAACATTATAGGTAACTTCATTTTAGTGATTTAATGTGTATAACGACCGAAGTCTAATCGTTTTGATTTTAAGATTACTTTTTAATACCTACTGGGTCAAAAAACCGCACCTCTAAGTCGTTTGAGTTCAAACGGTATTACCCTTAATATTGTATAAGTAAAAGTATGTATATGTGGCCTTATTTGAAAGTTAATTTTAGTCTCTATCGGAAAATGCCATGAAATTCATCACATTCTCATAAAAAAGTGAATTTTCAACAAAAGAAACCAACGTGTATCCTTGATAAAATTACAAAAAAAATTAAACACAATAAAATCAACAAATAAAAGAAAAAATAACTTAAAACTAAACTTAAACCCTAGTTTTTTCTCCCCTGACCCTCTGTGTAGCTTTTAGGCCAGAGAACAACCCATATGTCACCTTTACCTCCCCTTTTAAACTCGTCTAGTGTATCAAACCTAGAAAACCAGTCAAATTCCATACCCACTTTTTTCCTTTGTAACCACCGCAGACTGGCGATTATTGATTTTAAGAAAATGATTGACATTGTTTCTTAAAGTACTTTATTTGTACTTTCAAATGATACCAATATTGATAGGTTACAATGAATAAGATTAGAGGTATATCTGCTTGAAACGAATTTTGCGCGAGGTGTACTTTGGTAGACGCCGAATGTATGGGAACGCGCGTCAAGCGGTACTCCCCGCCTACAGGTATGTGCTTGTAGTTTGCTTATTTATTATCCGATCGTAGAAATTTAAAAATCAACAGATAGCTTAATAATGTAGTTAAATGATTCATATAACATATTTTTTAGCTAAGTGGCCGTTTTCATTGCTTTTGAGTCACAAAAATCAAAAAAGAGAGTAAAAAAAAGTATTTTTTGCATTATTGTTAATTAAAAAATAACTAACAAACCTATACTTTTCACTTATAAGAAATCTTAATCAGCATGTTATACGCTTTCAATCGACACCTCATTTTTCAAAATTGGATAAGGGGTTCTAGACAAATTGGCAAAAAATTGAAACCCGGGACCGCGATCTTTGTGACGTCATAGTTAACCCCCCCATAGTCTGAGAATGCGACAAGTCATTATTTCGTACTCAGTAAAGTCTACCGATCACAACGATACCACTTGTCAGCAGTATACTCTCCAGTCACATCAACTTTTTCCGAGACCCTCTCGCCGCTCTACTATTAGTCCGAAACTAATACAATTTTCTCTTTGCACGTGTATCGTAGGACGTTTTACAGTACGTGTGAGAAAGTTACCTACATAGCACATGAAGTACAACTTTGCGCACTTGTGAGAAAGTAGCATTATTTGTACCTACTGTAAATAAATATCTGTATTCGTAGTCGTCACTAGAGACCGCATTTTTGTGTTTCATCTCATACTAAAATATCATGAAAATCACTAAGAATGTCACAAATCCGTGCTATCTGGTCATCGCACAAAGATCTGGATCCCCTTGAACTGAACCCAAGACCCATGGTTTTTTTTTACAGATGTATCGCTACGAACAATGTTGGAACCGCCGATCGCATAGCAAGCATTGTCGTTCGGCCCCTGCCCTCTCGGCCGTCGCGCGAGAGACTCACTATCAAACCATCCGTATCCAACGTCGTTGAAGGCCAAAGCACTAATGTCGTATGTACTGGAACAGCCAACATACCACCAGGTTCCATTAAATGGGTCAGGTAATATATTCCTGCATTTAAATATGTCAAAATGCAAAATAAAGATAAAAAAATAGATATTTATCATTTTACTTTATTATTTCAGGCAAGACGGCAACGAATTTGAAACCAACGTGCAATCATTGAACGGCGTTCTGTATATTGATGTAGCTCGCCTCGAAAATCAAGGAGTGTATATGTGTAAGACAACTTCTGGCCAAGTGGATTCGATGGCAGTACTCGTAACGGTTATCCCCGTTGGCACCCAATCGCCAGTAGAGAGCCCTAGCGTGGAAATTGATGTGAATGAACTGAGGATTCCGACTGGGGAAAGTGGGGTGCTTCACTGCACTGCCACGGGCAACCCTCTTCCCCAAATCGTTTGGTCTAAGGTAAAGTTTACAATATCATCTATATGTGTCATTTTCCAGCAAAACGTCCCAGTTTGTCGATTGCCATAAGAAAGTTTTGACCGGGTATAAAGATGGAAGCGTGTCAAAAAAAATCAATCAAAAACATTTACTCAGTAAGTAGGCCACAGGGCCACTTTTACATGTCAACATTACAATAAGGGCCACTTGCACCATCGAAAATGGAGGGTTAACCCACCATTACATATGGAATTTGACACTGACAGCCCACTACTTCTTCTTCGTCGAAACCTCATGACTGAGGGTCGTCACCACCATAAGTCGCTGTACGTTGCAGTGCTCTCCACTCAGGCCGATCTTTTGCCTTCCTAAAGGATCCCTGGAGTCCAACGCGTGTGACCTTCTTTATTGTGTTGACCAGCGCGTGGGTAATCCGGCTCTTTTACGATGGCCCTCCACTGGTCCGACGATCAACGCCTTCTCAAGGCTGTCAGGATCTCGTCTGGCCAAATGGCCAAAGAAGCCTATAATTCTCTCCCGGAAGATAGCAGAGAGGCGACCCTGACTTAAGTGATTGGTGCAAGTGGACCTAAATAATATTAATTCAACTAAAGTAAAAATAAGTCACTATGATTAATAAGAGATGGCCTCTAAATATCAAAGTACATCTAAAAATTAAACACGATGGTAAGCGACAAAGTGGGACGTTTTACTAAGCATTTACATATATGGTATATTATGTGACGTTATATTAGGACTTATTTCTATTGTCTTTATTCCACATTCAGCACGAAGGTGAATTCGGCCCAAGCACCAGCCAAAGAGGAAACATGCTGACAATAGCTAATGCTCAGGAGAGCGACCGAGGGTTCTACGTATGCAGCGCTATCGTAGACGGGACTCCAGTCGCATCCCAATACGTCACTGTGGATATTGAAAGTAGGAATTATTACAATACCTTATTATTTACATCTTTAATCATTAATCTTTACTTGAGTTCGTAACTATTTTTTAGTCCTTTTTACAATTACATAAGTAGTAAAGATGGAAAAAAAAACAATCGATTCATAGCTAATTTAAGTTTTAAATCAATTTTTAAATACACGCAATAACCTTATACCTTAGGTCAGCACTGTCAGCAGATCTCAAAAAATATTTACATAGCCACGTCAGCAAATTTTAAGAAGATATTACCTCTATTGTTTATTGTTTATTGTTATTATTAGTTACAGTATAGGACTTATAATTAAAAATCTCAATACATCAAAGATATATCTTGGTAACAAAATAGGAAAAAAAAAATCTGCTGAGGTACGTTTTAATTACCTAAATACTGCCACTATGTAAAGGATTGTTTTTCCCCCAAAAGTAGGTAGCATATAAAATAAAAAAGTATCTGTGATTCTTAAGCCATCTTAATTCGAAATGATGTGTTTAGCGCGCATTCGCCCTCGAGTGCAAATCTGGCCCCAACAAGACGTGCGCGCCCGCATCGGCAGTCAGTTCGAGCTCCGTTGCCAAGTGCTGGAAGGCGAACCTCGCCCCGACATCTTGTGGTCCAGGAGCAAGGGCCGCGCACTGTCCGCCGATGCTCAAGTTGGCCCGGCTGAAGTTATCAGGTGGGTTTTAGAATCATTCCAATTTTTTTTAAGCCTCTTTTTGTGTCCCACTGCTGGAAAAAGGCCTCCACTTCACCCTGTCGTTGGCGTTTTCCCACCATTTTTCGTAGAATGCGTCTAGGTCATCTCGCCATCTCTAATTTAAACATTGAAAAACAGTGAACGTGTCTTCCGGAGATACTCAGTGCGTTTTCACATTATCCGATCCGATATCGGATGTCGGACCAATATCCCATACGTTACAGGCGCCATCTTGGATTTTTTCTATTGAAATCCTTCCTACATTCGATATCGGATCGGATAATGTGAAAACGCACTCACGATTAGTGATGTGCAAGTTGCGGAAACTTTCCAAAAAAATTTAAATTTCTTGAAAAATTGACGAAACTTTCGCGAAAATAAAAGGGAATTTATATTTATGAAATGAAAAGTTTCCATCCATACAATTGTCCCAACAAAATATGGAAAGTTTTCCGAAGTTTTCCTATGTAAAAATTTCAAAATATCTCCGAAAGATTACATAAATGTCTTAACCGAAAACGTCAGAGACTTGAACTTTGGTCTTAACCTTTGTGTTTCTTGTATTTAGGTTCTCCAAAATAGACGTTAACGACGATGGCGAGTACATCTGTAACGCCGTGAACAAAGCTGGAAACGACACGGCTACAGCCACACTAAAGGTGTGGTCCCCGCCAGAGATCACCATCACACCGGACCGTCTCGTCAGGGTCAGTCTGAATGAACCCGTGGAGATTAAATGCAGAGCCAACGGCTACCCGGAACCTATGGTGTCAATACATCGTAAGTAAAATATGTAGTGATTGTTACTTCTATACGAAGCGACAGACATTTTATTCTAAGTGAATGCTGCTGAATGAATAAATTATATATATAAATTGTGATATTTTTTGATCTAAACGACCTCAGGGTAAAAAAAAACCTTTTAACTAAATTCATTACATTGAGAAACCATAGGGCACAGAACTAGATTTAGATAGAAGAAACAAGTTCATCTATTTGTATAGGGGACGAGCCTGTCAGATTTTGTACTGAAGTTGTTACTTGCCTGTGATTTTAAATATGTCTCAGGCCCTTGAGTGTTCATATTTTTTCTGTTGTTGCAATTGAATACCACGTAACGAGGCTTTGTTAATGTTTTTGTTGACCTTAACTTATAAAAATTGACCCCCGAAAGCTGCAAGCTGCGATTGAAGACGGACAACTCGAGACGTTTGCTTGATCTATTATGGTATATAATTATGACATCTGTGCCATAGGGCCTATTGACACGGCCTGAGAGCTCGCATTCGATTTTCTTTACATTGCGCACTGTTGAGGTTACAAACAATCAGCGTATCAATTGAATACTGCAATGTAATGAAACACGTATACGAGTTCTCGCACCGCGCTGGCTCTAATAGTACTTTTATGAGTTTAAAACCTGACTGTTTTTGTTTTCAAATAGTGCGCGACCAAACTGGGCGAGGGCGTGTGGTCATACCGCCAACGCCGCTCGTGGCAAGTCTGCGGATAGAGTCTGCGACCGACTTGGACAACAAGGACTACATCTGTACCGCCACGTCGCTCGACCAATCTGTCGACGAACCGTTCACCGTCGAAGTCTACAGGGGCGATGGTGGCTTCGACAACGGTACGTTTCTAAAAATGTTCATACCATATTTAAAATTGCAAACGGAACATAATCGCGTATTACTATGTTTTAAACACTAACTTCCGACATTTTCCGTCGTCGTCGTCGTCTGCTCCGAGACCACAGGGACAATGCCGTCCTTGAAACGTCGGAGGTTAGTGTTTAAAACATAGTAATACGCGATAAGTCCCGTTTGCAATTTTAAATATGTGTAAAAATCGTGAAAGTTTAAATCAACAACAAGGAGTAGGTACATTTGTACCGCGACGTCGCGTCGCTCGACCAGTAGGCCTAGCACATGATGGCCGCGGGAGTATGTCGCCGCGAGATAGATGACACGTCTTTGTCTAATTGTATTAATGACATAAGGACAGGTAGTCTATCTCGCGGCGACATACTCTCGCGGCCATCATGTGCTAGGCCTGCAGTCCATTGACGAGCAACGGTACGTTAATAATTTTCAATCATTCTACTCAACGTTGGATCCTGCTATGAAGTCAGAGGTGGGTCACGTGGTCAATTTTTATGCCCACGCCGCCAATTGATATACAATTATTTATTCTCTATTCTGTCTTTATTCTACTATGATGTTCTTCTATTATAATATGTATCGGATGTTTTAATTATGTAACACGATTATGTAATACGACAGAGCATAATAACGACTAAGGTACAGCGGGGCAAATCTCGACTGGGGGGCAATTGTAACTGATCCATTTTTTTCATTATTACACTATGATGTTGAGTTCTACGTGTATGCACTGAACACGCCTACCATATATAACCGGTGGATGCTCTATTTAATAATGCAAACATTGTAAAACATGGAAAAAATGGACCAGTTACATTGCCCCCCCAGTCGAAATTTGACCCGCTGTACCTTATACTTTATTATAATAAAATTATGTTTTCTGTTATTCACTTTCAGAGGATGACGGATCAGGATTCGAACAGGAAACGTACAATCCGGACCAACAGCCCATCTCAGAGCCTCAGTATGCGGCAGAAGGCCAGGACACCAACCTTTGGTAATATTTATATTAAGCTATCTATAGTAAAACGATTTCGCTTATTCCTTTTTAGGCAATAACGTTGGTTATTGAATGTTGAGGGTACCTATTTCTTAAAATAAAATAAAAACGTAAAGCAATGCACACAAAATAATTTATTCATTAAATGTAAGAAACATTTTAATCTTTAATCTATAATTCGATATTTTTAGGTGCAATTACACTGGTGACTACGACCACGATCTGAAGTGGTCTAGACGCGACCGTCGGCCGTTACAACGAAATGCGGAGCTGAACAACAACCAACTAATAATCCATAATGTGAGTTATTTCTTCATATAAACATCATTAACTAATGCTTCTTCAGAAGTAACTCTACTCAATCGATTCATTGACACAGATTTTCATAAATTGATGTCGTATAATTATTTCTGATTCTAACGACCATACCGATGATCCTCGCAACAAACGAAAGTATTTTTGAGACTTCGCTTAGAAGAAACAGACCCTGGCAATATTGATCACTTTTGTCACTCAGTTACAACCTTATTTTTTTTTAATCATTTTAAACATGCTAAACTGTCGAGCAGGCAACGAAGGAAGACTCTGGCGACTACGAATGCAGCGAGGTAGACCGACGCACGCAGTACGTGCTCCGCAGCGCGTATTTCACTCTCGAGGTGGTGCGGCCGCCGCGCGTCACGCTGCACCCGGCCTCGCAGACCGTATCGCCCGGCCAGTCGCCTACTGTCGAATGCATCGTCGAGGGTGACGATATCCGCGAGGTCTCTTGGGATCCTGTCGATAAGCCATTCTCCAGGTATGTTCCTAGCACTAGTCCACTTTGAGACACTGTATTGTTCGTATTTGAGATAGATAGGCAGGTACGAGGTGGTGCGGCTGGTGCTCGTTAGCTTACACGCGGTCTCGCAGACCGTGTTGCCCAGCCAGTCACCCACCGTCGAGTGCATTGTCGAGGGTGACGACATCCGCGAGGTCTCTTGGGATCCTGTCGATAAGCCATTCTCCAGGTATGTTACTAGCACTTGAGGGTCCAGTTTGAGGCACTGCATTGCTCGTATTTGAGATAGGTAGGTAGGTACGAAGTGGTGCGGCCGCCGCGCGTTAGCCTACACCCGGTCTCGCAGATCATGTCACCCGGACAATCGCCTACTGTCGAGGCGCTACTGAAAACGGTTTTGAAACCCTTAATTACTTATAAAATACGTTAGTTCAGACTTATTAAGGTATTTAATAGGTTTAGAACTCAAACATTATTCTTGTCCACAAAATTAGTGATATTTTTCCCGCCGCCATATAATTATTTGTTTTTTTTGTTGTTGTTTAAAGGTTGCTATTCCACATTACGTTACTTAGTGTAGCAAATAATCAAATGTATGTAAATACCTATGTGTAAAACATAATTAATGTATACAGGCGTGTAGACAAGAGAGGTTCAACGCTTATATTCCGTCGCATCGAAGTGGAGGACGAAGGATTCTACAAGTGTACTGCCAAGAACGTGGTCGCTGAAGCGTCTGGCGTGGCTCAAGTTATCGTCAGCGGTACGTATACTTTACATCACTCACCCAAGCTGTCAATGTACATATAGCAGTGCATACAAATACATTATTTGCAAAAAGGAAAACACAAATGGGCATAGGCACCTTGATGTGTTATTTTAGTGACAATACCTCCACGCATAGATAAAGCTTTTTGCACACACGTTGGCGCACTTGATTATTGCACAAATTTACCTATAACTGTACAACGAAAGATAGAAAAATATTTCTTAAGTTAACTTTTAGCAAATGTTTGTATTCTGCTATAAATTATTGTAAGCAAGCATATGGAGATATTATAATAGTTGACAGGTGAGATGATAAACTTACCACACATGTTTATAAAGTTCACGTTTATCTGTTTACAGACAGCAGATTAGAACTTTTATCCAATTTAATTAAATAATTTATAAAGTGATCAGCTGTCATTGTACCGTCACCTGCCATAATTTACAGTTACTCTTTGAAGGCTACAAAAATATGTGACACACGCATAATTGGTTGGTAATGGGGCAACGTGATTTGGTTTTCTATCTTTCATATTCTTACCCACAAGAGACACAGTGTCAGGCCTACACAAAACAAGTTTAGAAGAACAATATATTAAAATCATCCTGGTACTTGAATCCCTTAATTGATTAAAAGCTCTGTATGAATCCACCGTCGGCACTAACTCCATTAGATCATCAAATGGTTACCGCCATTTTCATACCGACGTATCATTTTGAATGACACCCATTTACCCATTATGCTCGTACGCCAATTTGACATGATTGCATGGCACCATGACGTTCATAGAGTCGGAGGGCGGGGCATCGGTGTCGCACGATAACGAACAGGTGGCGCGCGTGGGCCAGCAAGTGCGGTTCCGGTGCGACGCGTCCGTGCGCGCGCAGCGCCTGCGCGTCTCCTGGACCAGGGACGGCCGCCCGCTGCCGCGCTCCGCGCGCGTCCTCAACGACGGCTCCATCTACATCAACCCGGCCAAGATATCAGACTCCGGCCGCTACGACTGCACTATTAAGGACGAATACGGAAGAAATATTATTACCAATTACATCAACCTCCGAATCGAGGGTCAGTTATAATACTAATGTTCTTACCATATCTATGTTCTTTTAAACTACCCGTTTAATAATATGTAGTTCTAACGTTTCTATTAAAAATATTTGAAAGTGTTCATGCTTCCGACGCCGTGCTAAATAGTTTTTAATAACCTTGGCATGTTCAGGGTACTCGTGCACTAAAAAGTTTATCGTGTTTTATTCACAATATTAATGACAAAAAAATGTACCTAATGATCACAGGCATCGGCTCAACTTATTAGTGCAAGACGTCCCGTTTGAAACTTTGAATATCTTCCGTATGCTCCATAATATATTTATTATTATATACCTACTTGCATTTATTCAGTCCAGTTAACAATCTGCCTCATTTGTTATTAAAATTGTAATTACTTGTAGACCTATTATTTCTAATGATGTCTTATGATTTTGCTCCTCGCGCACGAAGGTATCAAAAAGTGCTCGGAAACGCAATTCCGTTGTAGTGACGGGTCTAGTTGCGTAGACAATGAGCTCATATGCGACGGCCGAAACGATTGTGAGGACCATAGCGACGAAATATGTTTAACAAACACGCAGATGTCCAACACTCTTTCGGATTATCCGCCATATACCGGTAATACAGGTGCAGGTGTGTTCGGGTTTTTGTGGGGTGTTTGTCCAGTTTGCAATGTGGGAAAATAAGTACAACAGTATTGTTATGTCACTTTATATGGGTAGTGACTAAAATGTAAGCGAGAGTGTACGTTATTGGTACGTGTTTGTATAAAATCCGCCTTGTGTTGTACATGGGTACGCTGTCGTGCTGTGATAATCCATTTATCGAATAATTAAATACCTAATCTAATTTTCATACCTAGATATATCGATCTGTCAAGGCGCGGCAGTAGGTAAACCTAGCATAATATATTTTTAAAGATAATTATGTATCCAGGTGTAAACATAACATAAAATTTATATTAATTATTGTTTATTGCGTATTTAAATTATATGTGTTACACACAACCGAAATGTAAATGTCTGCATTGTTTGAATTCATAACAACTTATACGTGTGCATTTTTGCATGTCTAATGTAATGAACGTTAATTAATTTCTTTAATTAAGTAGGTACCTACTAACTGCACAAATTATTGCTACATGCTTGAATTATACTTACGAGTAGAAAACCTTGAATCATCATTAACTTAAAGAATTTGATGTACAGTATTCTAGCTTATACCTATTTAGAATTCAAGACTATTCTTACAAATATTCCTATATGTTTTTTTAATGGGAAACACTCTTATCTTATTTACCTTTTACATATATTATATTATGTTTTAAATTTAAGTGTTGATTAGAGATACCCAGTGGCGAAAACAAGCTAAGTGCCAAATTTTAATACCTATTTCGTTTTAGTAAATAACCAAATTTCATATGAAACGTTAACTAAATAGGTATATGGGTCATAATAACAATACTTGAATAAATAGGTATCTTTTTTATACTTATTTAAAGTAAGAAAATCATTTAGGACTACTACTAGGAATACTAATTTTTCAATTGGCAGCCATAATATTTCGGTACGTGGAATTTAGATTTTATTTCAGTAAAATCATATTTCTAAATTAAAGGACACAATCTACCACGAGACGCCGACCTGCCACTTGAAGGGTTATCCGTTTTCATTAATAATTATGCTGATGATTATCGCAATTGCTTTGCTTACACGATGTGTGTGGCTCGATATTTCACGCTATGTATCAAGCTTTTGCGCGCATGGCTGCTTTTAGTACACGTAAGCCTACTTGTACTGTATTATTCGTATACTTGGATGAAAATTTGGCTGAAACCTCTTGCATTAAATTTTGGACAGTTTAGAAAAACCGCCTATCATGTAAATTAATGTATAACATAAAAACAAAACAAAGTTGAGTTTTGTCAAGTCGGAATTTCAACACGTAATAATGTACCATTACACACAATTTTTTTAATGTAAGGGGATTGAGCTAAGTTTTTTTTTTATGAATTTTATAATAACTACTTGGCATGTTCTACTTAACGTTACTGAATTGATATTCAATACATATCATTATCATCTTTATATATTTTAGGGATATTAATTACCCAATTATTAAGAATAAAGTAAAAAAAATATCCAGGGAGTCGTGAACGGTTTTGACAAGGTTTAAAAAAAAACAAAATTATTCATAACTTTGGCATACTTATAACAAAGGTTTCGTGTAAAATTTTCATGTTTTTCAATGTCACTAATACGTCGTTTATTTTAGGGCCCGCCGTAGAAGAGCAAGCGCTCGTTACGATCAGCCAGCCTAACCAGCGGTTCCACGTCGGAGACAACGTAGAAGTGCTGTGCAGAACTGCCACCCCTGACGTGGTCGCCTCGTGGGAGAGACTTGGCACACGCCAGCACGTTGACCAACAGGTAAACCATTTTTGTTTGTCTGATTCTTGGAGCTAGATAGATCAGAAAGAGATATTATTGTGAGCGTTTCGTGAGCGTTTGTGCATTCGGCTACGCACACTGGATCGTTATTTATATCCTAACGACTGCGCCAGATACGTGTTTAATATCAATAAAAATATATGAACCCTTATTTGTAAAGATAAAGTTAGATAATTTTTTTACACGATCATTTTTAAATATAAATCATTATTTCTGGTTTTGCAGCGCTTTGGCGAAGGCTCGGCACTGATTTTGAACAGTGTTGCGGAGTCAGATGCTGGCACATATAGATGCACCGGAACCGACCAGTATCAACGAACGTCTTCTGATGATTTCAATTTGGAAATACAACCAGGTAATTAATTGATTTTTACGTCTACATAAAACCTTACAATGCAAATTATTAATTTAGTTTATTACGTTTTTATATTACTCAAATATGGTGTTGTTTACAGTGCCAGTTGGCCCTCAATACCCGGCCATCCGAGACACGACGTTCTCTGCAGGCGTTGGGCAGCCAACTTACCTTCCGTGCCCCAACCTCGAGCCGGGCGCGACAGTAGAATGGAGACGTGAATATGCCCCTCTCGCTCCTGAAGCCAGAGCCAATGAGGTAAGACACCTTAAAAAGATATCGTTACATTTTAATGCTTCACTAAAACATACATCAAAATTGTTACTTAACGTGCTACCAGTCCTCTTATCTGATATTTATTATCTTTACTAATATTTAATTTATTAATTGAACTACTTTTAATCATCATCCTACTTGCGTCATCTCGGCATTTTCCAAGGCTATTGGGAGCCTGGGGTCCGCTTTGACAACCGCTAAAACTACTCATGACGGACAACATTATGAAGAAAACTTTCCGTACATATAAAATGTGACTTGTAAAATAAACTGTGCTAATTTATACTTGGCAATAAAGACATTATAACTAGCAATTCGTATAAAGGTATTATGTTAGTCATAAGCGGAAAAACTAGGTTCTCCACAACTTATTAATAAAGAAGACCTTTGCATTAAGTTACTTTTAGGGTTTTTTGTTGTCAATTAATAAAAAAATACATTATTACAGGCTAACCTGTATATAAAAACCGTGAGCGAAGCGGACGCCGGCACATACATCTGCCGCGTGAACAACGGGCGCGCCGTGACGGAGGGGCGCGTGTTGCTGAAGGTCACCGGCGTGGTGCCGCAGTTCAACCGGTTCAGCTACCTGGCGCTGCCCAACTTGCCTGATGCTTACACGCAATTTGACATCGAGATCTCCTTCAAACCTACTGGTAACATACATTATCCATGTTTTTCACTACATCTAGACAATATATTATGGCTCCGCGTCCCAAACAGAATATTTGCCTCCAAAACAGCAGCAACGTTTCTCGATCCCGCTCTGTCATATTAGACTTAGGGCGAGTTGCATCGACTACATTTTGACAGACACGTCAACGTCACGCAGCAGAGGTCTATGGAACTTCCTATACAATAAAATTTAGCGAACGCTTTAACGATGACAGACGGTTTGGTGCAACCGACCCTATGTATGTACATTGAGGTGCAAAATAGCATGTAGAAATGATGAATGAATTATTTATGAATTCGCTGAATTAATTTAAAAAATCTTTTGCAGATTCCGACGGTCTTATCCTCTTGACAATGGACGGACTGGCACATTCGTAGCCTTAAGGCTGTACAGCGGCCAGCCTGAGATGGTGCTTGACGCTGGTTCCGGGCCCATCACTGTCATGGGAGACCGACCTTTGCAACTCAATACATGGCACACAGTTCGTCTAAGCCGAATGGACACTAAAGGTATAGAACCCTTTCACAGTAAAAGTCCATACTTACTATATAATATTATAAATGGGAAAGTGTGTGTGTCTGTTTGTTTGTCCGTCTTTCACGGCAAAACGGAGCGACGAATTAACGTGATTTTTTTAAGTGGAGATAGTTGAAGGGATGGAGAGTGACATAGGCTACTTTTGTCTCTTTCTAACTCCCCTATTCCCTAACATAGGGGGGGAAGTTTGTATGGAACATTCCGCAAATATCGAATTTAACGCGTGCGAAGCCGCAGGCAAAAGCTAGTAGCAAATAAAGCATGGTGTCAATACGACGGGGTTCTAGAGTAGCCTAGGATTCTATATATTTGGTTGACTGTACCTAAATTTAAACGCAAGCTTACCCGTAGTAAAAAAAATGTTCCGAATCGGAAACATAAGTAAAAACTCACTTGTTTTTTTAGTATCGATGAACGTTGACGACGCTGGGCCATTCACCGCCGTGATCCCGACACAGCTCGCTGTAATGGATCTCAACAACCCGCTGTACATTGGAGGGTTACCGGACAACATACAGCTGCCGGCCGCACTGGCGAACACACCAGGGTAAGTAAACAAATATGATTTTCATAATTCAGTTTCCACCAAAATTTTGTGTCACAATACTTAGGCTAGTTTCCTACTAGTCAAATCAGCTTCTTTTTAAAAACTGTCAAAACGATTTGCTAATATGGAATTACTATGAAATACTGAGGAGTGACGTCACGGTCAATTCATTTACTTTGTATCTTTCTCTTTGACTTATTAAATAGAAATTATGTTTAAACATATTTACTGTTCATATTTTTCTTCTAATTATGTGGTGCAGTAACACAGTATCTACATAAAGTCGTGCACTGCAATATTTTATTTTAAGTATAGGAAACTAGCCTATTATAAGCCTGGCAAAAAAGTAGCAATCAAAATGTGATAACTAATACAGAAACTATGTCGCCTGAATGTATGGGGCAGGAGGTATGCGTCAAATCCGGTAGTTCTGATTTTTTGCAGACTTGTTTATCATATTGGCTTAATGAATAATCCAAGTTTTTGGCCTCGAGCGCCGAACGTAACTTTGTCAAAAAATGAAACCATTTCTTTTAAAATTTTGGCGATTATAACCCTAAAGGACCAGTTTTTGAAAAAAACCTTTCTTAGGACGTTTTTCAAGTACCTGGACTAAATTTGCTCCAACCTGATACTAAAGTTGTCTCTTTAGACCCAATAGTTTAGGAGATTAAGCCTTTCAAAGTTTATCATTTTTTTCGTTACTGGATATAATGTGTGGAACAAAACGGGACGACGCTGTTTTTAGGGTTCCGTACCAAAAAGGTACAACAGGAACCCTTATGGTGCGACTCTGTCCGTCTGTCTGTCCGTCTGTCACATTCCTAAATATCTCGAGAACTACTAATGCTATCAACTTGAAATTTGGAATAGTTGTGAACATTGTAAACCTCTACAAATAGAAAGTATAATTTTTTTAAATATATTAATTTTAATTGTAGAAAATGGCCAAAATGAAAGGGGGGCAAACTGTAAATTTCAAGTTACTAGGTCAAGTGGGGTATCGTTGGAAAGAGCTCAAATTGAACGTAAATAAGCTATTTTTTATAATTTTTTTGTTGTGGAAAAAAAAAAAGAATTTTGAAGGAAAATGTAAAAAAAAATACCGTCCCCCCCCCCCCCCCCCCTTATCTCCGAAGTTTACCAACGAAAAATTATGAAAATTTTAGTAAACATTGGTTTTATGCTATATATTACAGGAAAAATATAATCGTGTTTGTATTTTGAATACTTTTTTTTTAATTCACAAAAAACTTTTCAGGTTTTTACTTTCAATTTACCCACCCTTGCGGATGTATATCGTACTTCAAATTTATACGAGATGTTACGTAAACCATCTTCTGTCCAATAAAGTAAAAACTGTTTAAATCGGTTAACATTATAAAGAATTATCCCTGAAAAACCAGGTCGCGCAAATTAGTTTGCAAAATGACCGGGAGATGGCGCTATACACTATAATACTCATTAGTGCCTATACTTTTGTCTTCTAGTCAAGTCATTAGAGTTATATGAAAATATGAGATTATTATTACTAGGTAGTGTGAAAGAAAGTTTGTACGGAACCCTCGGTGGGCGAGTCTGACTCGCACTTGGCCGGTTTTTTAATTTCTACTTTCTTTTGCCATGAATCATGGCCCATGATGTAGGTACAGTTACGTAAATATCCATTTTTCTTGTACATTATAGTCAAGTCTTTTACAATATGATCCCTAAAACTGATTTGTTGCTGATAATATTGTTCTAGGTTCACCGGCTGCGTAGGAATGCTCATCTTGGGTAAACAAGAACAGGACATAATGGCGAACAGTTACAAATACGGGGTTACCGAGTGTGATTCATGCTCCCCTAACCTCTGCCTGCACGGAGGTGTATGCCAGGTAACAACATCTAACGATCTGTCAGTCATACCTGACTCCTGTGTAAGGATAAATGCGGACACAAACAATTTGATATCCAGCTCTGATCTCGTACATTGACTGACAATATATGACAACAATGTGTGACAATGTATTGTGTTTTGTATGTGTTGAAAATTTTAAATTGTGTTGAGTGAAGGAATTTTCAGTACCTACACGTGGTACAGTGAAACGTACGAGTATCATACTAGTATGGAAAATATGACCACCGGGTCAAGTAAGCTAGTGTGCACTGTGCATTCATTAAACGAACATACTAAACTAATAATATTTATTCCCATTAGTTTAATGATGCGACTAGGAACGTCTGGCAGCCCTACCATTTTGCTCTGGAATATTGTAATGCCATGAAACTCGTGAATCATGATATTCATGATTGATGTATCTTTTGCAAGGTGATTTCATACGCTCTGTAATAATAGTCACGATGTAGTTCCAGGAACAACAATGGCTAATTTAAAATATTAATTATACTGTATTGAACATTCAGGAGGCTCGCAACGAACGCGGATACGTGTGCCTGTGCCCAGCCGGGTACGCGGGCCAGAACTGCGACCACACGGGCGAGGGCTGCCGCCCGCACATCTGCGGGCCTGGCAAGTGCACCGAGGTCGGCGGAACCTACAAATGCTCCTGCCCCATCACGCACGCTGGACACAAGTAATTAAGTGTTTTTTATACCTGTGTCACCAATAGAGTGCAGTGCTTATCAAGTTATCACACATACAAAACTATACAGTAACTTATATTTACATAGGTACCTAAGTATGTATTTAACGGTTTTTTGAGAAGTTTTCACTATGACATTGCTGCATCAAAGCAGTTTGTTAACAGAAAGCGTACTGCAGATCACGTTCTATATGTTGCTTCCCTGATATACTCACGTGTGAATTTATCAGTGCGACAAAGGGGCAATGGGGCAAGGCAGGCTCTCAAAGATAATGCCGAAGTCGCTCTCTGACCAGAGTTTTGCGTAATACCCCTTTTCACACGTCTCATATTGTCAATACTTGAAAAATGTCATATCTTTCAATATTACATAAAGTTGTCACTATGTGATTACATGTATTCAGTTTGCACTATATTTTTTAGATAGCTACCTATGCGTAATAGGCTACTTGCCTTCTAGTAAAATCAGTTTATTTTTAAGAGCTGTCAAAACGAACTTGAACGATTTGTATGGAATTAATATGAAATTGTGCCGAGTGACGTCACGGTCAACTGATTTACTTTATATCTTTCTCTCCGACTTATAAAAAAGAAATTGGGTTTAAAAATAACTTCTGTCCATGTTTTTCGTATAAATACTTGATGCTTTTTTTCGTGCACGGAATAAAATATTTTAACTACAGGCAAATTGCCTATTGTAAAATTAACCATCTTGCCCACATTTTTTTCACGAACCCGTAGGTTATTACCCTATATTCAAATTGCAATGATTTCCAGCTGCGAACGCCAGCAGTCCATCGAGTACCCCGCGTTCACCGGGAGCGCGTACCTAGCGATCTCGGCGCCACCGTCCACGCGCTCTCTCTACATGTCCCTGAAGATCAGAGCTATGAGCCCGGTCACTGACGGCATCATCATGTATTGCGCCGAGTCGGAGCTGGGCCACGGAGGATTCACGTCGCTCGCTGTTAAAGACCAACGACTGGAGTTCCGCTACCAGACAGGTGACTGTACGTATTGAGAGTTTTTTAAATATTTTAAATATTTTTTCTCAAACATGGTATGAAATATTGATGTTATGTGCCTTATAATTGGCAGCGAAGTATGACGTTGCAGGTGCGGCTAGGACGATTGATAGATAATGGAATTTCATACAAACCTTGCAGGCCAAGGCCGGCAAAGTCTTCTTTTTTAATTTCCAAACACAGATAATTGTGACATAACATCCAGGTATTTAGCCAATTAAAAAAAAAACTATAAGGTGCTTTATAGACGTGCCGACTGCAACTGGTACGGGCCCTAGACAATATTTGATTTTGGGTGCGTTTTAATACAAAAATTTTTTTCTTTTTTTTTTAAATTTTTTTTTTAACTTTTTGTTTTTTTATTAGCGTATACGGGGTACCAAAGGGGAACGAAAATTCGATTATTTTTGCACTACGACGCACCGTTTAGGAGATACAGCCATCCAAAGTTATTCTACTCCCGTACTTTACAGGGTCGAGCATAGATCTTTAAAATCCTATATAAAAGTCTATTCCCTGGCGCCAGCCCCCGCCGGCTCCCTCGCACACACGCAGTCAGCGTTTATATCAAAAACTATTTGTTTGGTTCTTTAACTATGGCAACGCATTGATATAACGATACTACACGAGTGCCGGCGAGCCGGCGAAGGGTTGACGGCATGCGGCGGCGCTGGGGAGACATTTACGCCAAAATACAGGAAACCGTGTGAATTTCACGAAAGTTATTCTACAAAACTACGAGTATTTAAAAAGTAAGTGCATGGTAGAAAAAGTATTGGATGCAACGGTGTTTAACTGAGTCAAAAAAAAAACTCATGGCGTCTTATTAACAATTTTCAGCTTCGCCTCAAAAAGTTACCTACGCCACTCGCATTCATAGACCACCTTTTAAACGCCGGTTGCATAAAATACTATTTCGATAACATGCATTGACAACTTCAAGCAACACAGAAGGAAGTCAGTTTTCGCACTATTTCTGCTCTGCATATGACCAAGTAGTTAGTATACGATGTGCGTGTAGTGACCTACTTATCCGCAAATGGTTTGAAACATTTGTGTATGATGTCTGTCTATTTTAAACGCATGTGTTTCATCACTACAGATTCGATTTCCTATGTAGTATGCGAAAATTTGCGAAAATATTTCATAATGTAGACTATCTCTTGGGCTCCTCTTTTTCGACCTATAGAAAAGCAGTGTTTTTTGAAACATACTTTAATGGCATGTGTTTTTTGTAGCATACCAACCCGCGATCCTGGCCAGCCAGCGTCAGCTCCGCCCCAACGAGTGGACCGAGGTGACGCTCACGCGCTCCGGCCCCACAGTGCGCTTGACCATCAACAGCGAAACCGTCTCCAACATCTTACCTCAACCCAACCAACTTGGAGTAAGTTTGTTTAAGAACATTCTAGAAACCAAAAAATCTTTCAGAATTGCGAAGCAAATAACAATTTTGCTTTCGTTTTGTAACGGCTTTGCATCAGCCTGATGTTTTTACTAGGATAATTAATGTTTACCAACTATTGATTCTGTACGTGATATAACTTATAAATTTGCATAAATGTAAATAACACTGCAACGAAATATATACGTATAACGTACCTGATACTAGTGTACTGCTAGCTTTGTTTAATCAAAAACTGATAGTTTAATTCCAAAGATTTTTATGAAAACTTAGCCGTGAAATTTAGTCTTCGACTTCTATTTTCATGTGTATAAAACGTACCTTTTCCTTAGTAACCTTTTTTTTAGGCATTGTTGAGAGTCAATCGGTCTTGGCTAGAGATACGGGCGGCCGGTTGCTCTTTGCTTGATAACGGCTGGTTTTGTTGTGTTCTCTAGTGGTGTTTTATAAGTTAAATCTGGTAAGGTGGTCAGGTCAGGTAGGTAATAAGGGACTTGGTTATGTTTAATTAAAGGTTTGGAGGGTATCTCTTATATATTTGGTGTGATTAACAAATATAATTTAATTGGCAGGAGCTTCACTTGAAAACACCCATGTACGTGGGCGGCGTGGATGACTCAAACATCGTGCTGAACAGAAACGTCGAAGTGACGGGTGGATTCAGCGGATGCATCAAGGATGTAAGTCCCTTTTCATTTTGTTTCGTTTACATATTATTTTTAATATCTTATACTTACAAAATACATATACCTATTTTTATAACTCATGTATCTTGTAAAGTTATTTAATTATGTGTGTACCGAAAATGTACATGTAGTCTTATTACAGGTACTAGTGCAAGATAATAAGGTGAACATCGTGAACGCGTCGATAATCTCCGCCAACGTTCAGGAGTGCAGTAGCTACGACCGAGGAGACATCCAGTATGAGCCTGAGAATTCTGAGGTAACATATCGATGATTCTTTACTGCCTTGCGTTCCTTCTCTCTGAAGTAGAATTAAGTAAAACCATCTAAAGGCATCTTTATATTCCTTGCAAATGTCTAGAGTCCGCTTGGCGACTTCTCTCAAGAATTGACGTAGGCTGTCGTGGGCAATAATTTTTGACTGCCGCCTTATCTTCCAACGCAGTGGGGAAACTAGACATAATTAGGACTAGTCCGGTCTCCTTCACAAAAAGCATCCAGTACATATATGCGGATAACTAACACATACTCGAATTATAAATATTCACTTATATCTTAACATTATCATTTTTTCTCTGCAGGACTTGGGCGTATGCTCTCGCTGCATGAACGGCGGGCGTTGCGCCCCCGGCGGAAACAGCTGCCAGTGCCCGGCCGGGTACTCCGGGACATACTGCGAGAGCCGCTCGGCAGCGCGCTCGCCGTGCAGCCCCAACCCCTGCATTCACGGCGCCTGCCGCCCCGCCACCAACCGCCAGGACAGGTTCAACTACACCTGCGACTGCCCGCTTGGATTCGGTGGACAGAACTGCCATATTAGTAAGTTATCCACATTGAGGTGTAGGTACACACATACGCACTTAGACCACCCACCAAGAATAGGTATGTAGGTTGTATCAGCTAACCTTGGCCTACAATAAAATATAATAATTAATAGTACATTTCCAATAACTTTTTTTTTTATATGAGTACTAGGAATTTAGAGCAAAGCTCTATTATATCCCTGCCTGTGTGGTGACGGGTTAAGAATTTTTTTAATATGAGTACTAGGAATTTAGAGCAAAGCTCTATCATATCCACAAATTGGACGCCGGAATGTCCCGAAGGGACATCCCGGGGAAAGGACATCCCGAGGAAAACATTTCCAATAACCTTGTAATACACCTGCATATGTAATAATAACTGCATGTGTAATTATGTCTGTCTTTTTCTAAAATAGAGGCCGAAGTTCTGAATCTCCGATCCTTGAGATTTTAAAATGATTGAGTTCGTTGAGAATCACTTGGTACAGGTTTAATTATGATGATAATGAAATATGTCCCAAAAAGTGTATGGACATGTAATAGGCTAGTTTCCTACTAGTCAAATCAGCTTCTTTTTAAGAACTATCATAACGATTTGCTAATATGGAATTACTATACAAGTGTACCTACAAGTTTCTAATGGGTCGGCAACGCGCATGTGACACTCCTTGAGTTGCAGGCGTCCATAGGTTACGGTGACCGCTTTCTATCAGGCGGGCCGTATACCTGTTTGCCACCGACGTGGTATAAAAAAACTATGAAATGCTGAGGAGTGACGTCACGGTCAATTAATTTACTTTATATATTTTTCTTTGACTAATTAAATAAAAATTATGTTGAGACATAACTACTGTCCGTATTTTTCTTCTAATTAATGGTGCTTTATTTCGTGCACTGCATAAAATATTTTATTTTAAGTATAGGAAACTAACCTATTTAAGTCACGAGAATACCCACCTACAAGTGAAAACTCTTACTAAAACGTGACGTAATAGAACGGAGTTTTTGAGATATTTTTCTGGGCGTTTTCCAAATTAAATCCCGAATATCGAATTTCACCAGATCTGGACGTGTTTGGGCTCATTCTTCTCAGAATCACGAGCTGATTCGATCCCGACGATAAAAAATGTGTCCCAAATTTTCCATACAAAATTCGAGTTTCCAATACGTCACGCGTCTGCACGCTCGTAGTAAGTTCATACTAAAATCGAGACGTAAAAGGAAAAAAAATAGGACACATTTTTTTATCGTCGGGAGATCGAATCAGCTCGTGATTCTGAGAAGAATAAGCCCAAACACGTCCAAATCTGGTGAAATTCGATATTCGGGATTTAATTTGGAAAACGCCCTTCTAATTGACAATACCGACGATTCCGAGTAGAATGAGCCCGAAAACAACAACTTAACTAATGAGACTTATATTTTCAATAAGAATGATTTTGTGAAAACGCCCACCTGAAAGCTATAAATATGTTATTTCGCTTGAAGAGCTTAACAGTAGAAGCAGTGTTTCATACGCGGTATTTAATCCGCAGAACTGCAACTCCACCACAGCGTCGGTTTCGACGGCAACGGTTACATCGAGCTGGCGGCCGACAACCTGCGTTACGACAGATATCCCGTGGAGTTTGGAATGGCTGTTGTGACCACCAGCTCCGATGGCGTACTTCTCTACCAGAGGGAGACCAACGCCGGCGACCGGGGAGACTATGTGCTTTTGCGATGTAAGATTTATCATAGTCTTTTCCTTTGATACTATTACACAGGTATTTGAGATCCATACTAATATTATAAATGGGAAAGTGTGTGTGTCTGTTTATTTATCCGTCTTTCACGGCAAAACGGAGCGACGAATTGACGTGATATTTTAAGTGGAGATGGTTGAAGGGATGGAACGTGATATAGGCTACTTTTTGTCTCTTTCTAACGCGAGCGAAGCCGCGGGCAAAAGCTAGTAAAAATATAATTTACTACTTAACATATGTATATCCATACTAATATTATAAATGGGAAAGTGTGTGTGTGTCTGTTTGTTAGTCCGTCTTTTACGGCAAAACGGATCGACGAATTGACATGATTTTTTAAGTCGAGATAGTGAAGGGATAGAAAGTGACATAGGCTACTTTTTGTCTCTTTCTAACGCGAGCGAAGCCGCAGGAAAATGCTAGTAATTTATATGTGATTAAAAGCAAGTGTGTTCACAGTGAGATACTTTTAAGGAAACATCTGTATTCAAACATGTAAGCCAACATTTTACTGTAGGTACTTATTTTTCATGTATGTTTCTGTGTTATCTCCTTGATAAATAAATAAATAAATAAATAAGTAAGTAGTAACAAAAGTTAATGTTTAATGTTTGCAGTGGAAAACGCGCGCGCGGTGTTGGAACTGGACCTCGGAGATGGGCCCATCACTTTGAGAGAAGACTTGGTGGATGTGAGCGACGGGGAGCGCCATGTGGTACGTGTCCGATACAAATATATATTGTTTTATTATTTATTACAAGCCTACGGCACTGGTCCCACCGCGAGCCAGTAAACTATGAGCAAAGACATATCGTCACTACTTTGAAAAAATCTCGTATCTCACACTGCTCTTCAAAGTTAAAACGCAGTAAGTCTATATGCATTCCATACATACTTATTACATTTTTCTTTTCATAGACAGAAGAAGATACAAGTTTTTTTCAAAGTAGTGACGATATATAACTCCGTACAGACAGATAAAGTCTAAGAAATGACGTACCTAAGTACCATACAGAAAAAGGTACAGTGGCCTAGATGGCATTACACCTTTGGGGTACGCTCAGCTAGATGTCGCTAATATTAGCTTTGCTTAGTTTGGGGCTAAGTTGATCTGTGTAAGGTGTCCGCAATATTTATTTATTTATTTATTAATATTTGACATTTTAACACATATCAAGCTAAGAATATGGGCCAAATTGTCAAAACTGAGGTTCAATAGTTTTAAGCCTGTGTCAAGAGATGGCAGTCTATGCACTGTGATTACATATTTTACTTCGACAGTAACTCTCTATAATACTCGATAATCTTTGCTATGAGCCGATAGCTCATAGCTTACTAGTTCGCGGTGGGACCAGTGCCTACAGTAGGGGCCTACCCACAGAACTTTATTTAGATAGAAGAAACAAGTTCATCTATTTGTATAGGGGCGGGGCGTGTCAAATTTTGTACTGAAGTTGTTTCTTGCCTGTAATTTTAAATATGTCTCAGGCTCTTGATTGTTCATAATTTTTGTGTTGTTGCAATTGAATATCACGTAACGAGGCATTTTTTATGTTTTGATTGAATTCAACTTGACGCCCGAAAGCTGCAAGCTGCGATTAAAGACGGACAACTCAGTGGATTTCACTGAGTTCATTTGACACGCTAAGTAGATACGTTTGCTTGATCTATGGTTTATATGACATTTGTGGGCATACCAGATACTCGCTCATCTTGCGGCATCCGCACTATGATATTTTAGCCCACGTATGATACAACTATCATGATTATCATGAATCATGATATTTTAACCTTTTAAATGCTTTTATGTCATTTAAATAAACACACTCAAATGCCAAGCTCCCGGGCGTAAGCGAAATAATGCATAAGGTACAGCGGGGCAAATCTCGACGGGGGGCAATTGTAAACTAATCCATTTTTTCCATTATTACACTATTATAAGTTCTACCTACATGTATCCACTGAACACGTCTACCGTATATTGGCAGGGTGCAAATCGGGTGGAGGGGGTAGCTAAAACGATCACAGCGCTCACTACGGCCAAAATTGACATCTTAGTCGCTGACTTGCGCTGTCAAATCCATATTGCAGTAAACATTTTCATGTCGTTTTTGAGATAAATTTAATACGGGCCCAATAAAATTTGTTATGGCGAATTGTAATAACTGCAAGAAAAGTAGCGACTAAATTCTAGCTATTTCCAAGACCGTGGTGGAAACGAAACCACCGTTTAAGTGAATAGTTGCCGTAAGAAGAAAAGTGTCGTCCAATCTCTAAAGTTTTACTTAAAGTGCGTAATCATTTGATACAAGTATTGAATTGAATTTACGGTGAATTTATAGTGCAAATTTTATTGGAGGTAGAAAAGCCGACGTGGAAACCAATCCCAGTTATGTTCGGAAATAATTTTATTTGTATCCTCATCTGTGCTCCTGTTTACAAATCGAAACGGATTGACGAAAATGCGTAAATATCGAGGCTTCAATGGGAAGAAGGAGCACGAGAACAATAGAAGCAGAAGCAGTCCATCCACTGAAGGCTTATCACATTTTAAATAAAATTCCTGAGAACTTATTTCATCGCATTCATGATTGTATTTGATGTGATATCTGGTAAACCTCCAATATTTTCAAGTAAATGAAACAAGTTTATGTAATGTATATTATAATTAAACGTTATTATAGCTAGTTTGTTTTTATTTTACAATAAACCCTGTACCCTGCAATGATACTTATATAATACCTATAAGTAGTTAGCCTATGAAAATGACAGGATAGCAGTGAACTGATCAACTATTTCAAAAGCCAATGATTTATTTATACTTTATTGCACATAGGTAGGTACAAATGGTGTAAAAAAGTCTTCAATCTCTAGAAAATGCCCAGCTAGCACCAATTTCTTGTCTTTATTCATCGTCTTAGGTTGGAAAATGATTTCGTCACCATTTTAGTCACCAGTTTGTTAATTTCTCACTGAAAACAACAATTTTAATGTTATTGGCGATAATGTTGTAACCACCGTCGTCCAAAATTGTCTAATATAGTAAAATAACACAAGATTTCATTAATTTTTTCACAATTTTTACTTACTTCTCGCTTAACAGCGGCGACAATATTGTCCATAATGGTCACCTGTCACGTGGCGTGTCGTCGCGCACGGTCCCAATAATCGGTGGGCACTCTATTTAATAATGCAAACATTGTAAAACATGGAAAAAATGGACCAGTTACATTTGCCTCCCAGTAGAGATTTGTCCCGCTGTACCTTACTTACTTACTACTTGAAAGTGTCAAAAATACTTAATAAACCTAGCGTTGTTTTTGGCATTCCAATGGCGAACATTATTTATTTGAATTCATGTATAAAACTTTCACACATATTTATTTTCCAGATACATATGTACTTACGAAAAAACTTAATTATGTATAAATAAAATAAATAACAATTCATATGTAACTAGACTCCTTAACTCAAATAATCTTTTCAATTTAAGATTAGCAGTTAAGTACCTATATTATAAATGCATGTACGTTTCTTAGAAATAAACAGATTAAATTTTTTTTTTTTTTTACAGATGTAGTGCGAAAAGATTTGCCTTCGTATTGTTACGGAAACGTACGAACGTGTCATGCTATTTCAGTCAGTCTCAGTACAATATGTAGTAACATTGACTGAACTAGCATGACAAAATATGAACGTTTCCGGGCAAATACGAAAATAAACCATTGTCGCACTACATACTAGTTCGATTTCCTCCACAGATCGCAGTTAGAATATATCAAAATAAACAAATAGAACTGAACGTCGAAGAAAGGAGACAAACTCAAACCTATCCGGGATTGACCGGCGTCATGAGTGCAGACTCCAACATATATATTGGTGAGTCAAATATATTTTTACAGTAATTCATACTATACACTATAATAATATTATAAATGGGAAGGGCAATTCCACGTAACTGTAATGTAAGTGACCACTTCATTGCATGTTTTTTTATTTATGATGCAAATTGAAGTCTTAATTTATCTCTAGATAAGCCTACTTTTAATCCTTAGATATATTGATATTTAAATTAGCACCATGAATAAAAAAACATGCAAATAATTGGTCACTTACATTACTCTGTTACATGGAATTACCCGAAAGTATGTGTGTCTGTTTGTTTGTCCGTCTTCCACGACAAAACGGAGTGACGAATTGACGTGATTTTTAAGTGGAGATAGTTTAAGGGTTGGAGAGTGACATTGGCTATTTGTTGTCTCTTTCTAACCCCCTACTTTCCTGAAATAGGGATTGGAAGTTTGTATGGAGCATTCCGCAACTTGCGAGCGAAGCCACGGGCAAAAGCTAGTTATGTCTTAAATTATACATACATTTGACGATACATGTTCGAAGTCGTAACTAGTGTCGATTTAAATTATCGTCACTCGTTTTTAATTCCTTCTTTTCGTAAAAGTTATCTAATAATTGTATTGCGCCGTTTTTTAACTACGCATATAACAAAAATAAACGTTTAAATGACTTGTAGGAAAACTATTGACACATAGGTAACTATATAAAATATTATTACCTACTAAGCAGTTTACACTAATATTGGCCGAAGTTTATATCACTTTGTATAACTAAACTAAAGTTTCTTAATTAAAGGTGGATATAAATAACTCAGATAATGAAGAAGCGCTGGTAGCCTAGCGGTAATATCGTGCAACTTTCGATCAGGACGGTCGCAGGTTCGAACCCCGGTTGAGTTTTTCGGAACTTATGTGCGAAATTTCATTTGATATTTGCCAGTCGCTTTTCGTTGAAGGAAAACATCGCGAGGAAACCGGACTAATTCCAATAAAGCCTAGTTAACATTCGGGTTGGAAAAACAGATGGCAGTCGCTTTTGTAAAAACTAGAGCCTACGCCAAATCTTGGCATTAGTTGTCAAAGCGGACCCCAGGCTCCCATGAGCCATGGCAAATGCCGGGATAACGCAAGGAGGATGATGATACTCGTAAATAATAACTATTAAGATATGGTAAATATTCAATCGCTCAGGGGGGCGATTTTTGAATCTCGCATACGGGATTTTGTCACTAAAATACCGGTTGAAAACGGTGACTTGCTTATTATTTTCAGTAACAATTTCCTGAATTCGAACGCGTGAGACTCAAAAATCGGCCCCCAGGGGATCGATTTGAATTTCGAACGCACGAATTCGCCGTTCGAATGTCTGTGGAAAACGACGGAATGCTATTTTTGAAAAAGGACAGCTAGTAATTTTAAAACTAGTGGTAATGACCACTATTTTTCAATTCTTTTAATAGAATTTAAAGCGCTAGTGTGGAGATATTTGAACGAGTTTCATGAAATCGAATGATTTTTTTTTTATTTATTTTGAAAAAAAAAACGACTTAAACTAATTTTGTACATGAATTAACTTGCCAAACTGTTACGTTTAATGGCAAGATGCGCTCATTTTTTAAACAATCTTAAATTGTATATCTTAACCTATTTACATAATTACATACATACTATAGGAACTTACGCGTAGGCTAAATCAATTAAACAATGATAAGGTAGGTACTCACTCCTCGATAACATGCGTGCGGCGTTCTCGTCGGCTGTTATGTTTACGTTACTAATAGCTTGCACCAGGCCCCGCAGCCGAATGGCATTTCTCCGACGCCAAACGAAAGCGATACGCCGCTGGCTCTGTCGCGCCAATACGCAAGCGCGATAGAGATAGATATCTACTAGCGCTTCGTTTCGTGAGCGTTTCGTGAGCTATTGTGCCATTCGGCTAGCCACCCTGTTGACCTTGGCTTGTTATCGAGGAGAGAAGACCTCGGTTTCGACTTAAGCATTGTTTTAGACAATTTAGGCGTTTGTCTCAATATACTAATTTTATTAAAAGTGTTAGGTACTACGTATTGGGACATTCTCTCTCCATAATAATTATTTACCTTCGGCTGTATTAATCGTTTTTCTCTGACGCTTTTTGTATTATACTTATTTGTTACCGTTAGTTTATAGCAATCTTGAAAGTAATATTCTAATCCTACTAAATATGTCACTTTCTTATCAACCGGTAATATTTTACATAAAGAAAATAATAGATCATAGTTTTTATTACAACTATCCTTATCTTTTTTGCTAACTAGGAACTTGAGCAGTCTCATCAGATAAAATGTGATAAAATGTTTTAAAATGTGATCCGTATTACAGGAGGTATACCCGACGCGCTGAACAAGTGGCACTACCCCGGTATGACGGGCTGCTTCGAGTCGATCGAGCTCACCAAGAACTACCAGCAGAGGTACACCGTCAACCTGGACACGGCCGCCGTGGCCGGACGCAACACCCAACGATGCAAGGAGTAAGTACTCACAACTATTTTATAACTCATTTTTAATTAAAAACAAATAGGTTACTTGACTCTTGTTTAAAGTTTGTCTTATATTATTCATTACTGTCAAATTAACCGAAAAATATCACAATATTTTATTATGACTTTAAACCGCAAAACGTATTTTTAAATTAGGTAGTAGTATAGTTTTACTTAATCACTTAATCAGGCAAAAACAACATCAGCCATGTTAATCTATAATTATCTCTGAATGACGTTATTCAGGATGAAAACAACATTGTCTGACATTTAAGTACTCTTTAAGGCAAAAATAAAAGTTTATGCGCAAGTCACGTGCAGTTATACAACGTGTTTCCGGTATCACTCAAAACCTCAGACACCCCAACTGATTTTTATTTTTTTAAACTCATCTAGAGTATTCGTATTTAAATCTGATGTTTACTTTTTTTTTAATTGAATTTTTAATTTTCTGTACAGCTCTACTCGACTTTTAACTCTACGCTCATTAAAATAATTGCTAACTACCATCATAAACCTTAAAACTATTTATTTGTGTACGTTACTGCAACGACATAAGGTTGACCAATAGACAGCTAAGATGTCACTCTAAAACACTTTAAAGCTTTGTCACAGTAAACTTCAAATTGGACAGGTAATCGCGGTAAGCAAATTTAAACCCAACATTCAAAATGACAAAGTTGTAATTAGGTACGAGTTCAATTTGTTATGACTTATGATAAACATTAAGATTAAACTGACAAACAACGTCAAACTCGTAACGGAGAAAGTATCGTCCAAGTAACCAGCCAGTATTAACACCCCTAAATACTGAAAAAGGTAAGCAACCTCTAGCAATGCGATATGCACAATGTCGCATTACGAACACAATAGAATGGGCACGTAAAAAATAACTAATAATACAAATTAAACAAAAAATATTACCTACCCCCATCAAGATATAGCTCAATCGATTCTACTCTCGATTCTGAACAAACTGTTTTCAGGTTTTTAGTGTTAAGTGAAACACGGTGTATAATTGAATAAGATTTTAGATAACTCTGTTGGTTTTGAAACCATTTTGACGGATAGGTATTCCTTTAAATAAGTAACTACTATAACCTAATTTCGGACTAACGTGAACCTAAAATACCTCTTTGTACTAATACATTTCTTCATTGTAACATTTTTCACGCGGCTTGGATACACAGTTCCATCTTCCCCGACGTATATCCTTACTTCGAAGAAATCGACGTGTTCGAATCTCCTCCTCCTCGATTTTATTTCAATGCAAAATTAGCATTAAGTCCGAACTTTTTCCTTCAATTGACTATCATACCTTCCTTCCTCTACCATTTGTAAGCTGAGCATGTGTAGGTACTCATGCAACGACTGAAGCAGGTAGGTTTATCCATTGTTGATGTTGTTGTGTACTCTAAACTTATGTGACTTGACGACCGGTCTGGCTCAGTCGGTAGTGACCCTGCCTGCTAAGCCGCGGTCCTGGGTTCGAATCCCGGTAAGGACATTTATTTGTGTGATGAGCACAGATATTTGTTCCTGTCATGGATGTTTTTTATGTATATACGTATGTATTTATCTATTTAAGTAGGTATATCGACGCTTAGCACCCATAGTACAAGCTTTGCTTAGTTTGGGGCTAAGTTGATCTGTGTAAGGCGTCCCAATATATAATATATGTACATACTAGTTTACATAGAAAACACCCGTGACCCGAGGAGACATTTTCCTGTCAGTACATCATTCGTATTTGTGTGTCTCTATCGCTATTCAATATTAGTCCAACTATGGCAGTTGCAATCCGATAGTCACACACCGTGGCCTTATATCTATGGACTCAAACCATCATATTCATAAAAACAGCAGAATTCAACCCGCGACCATTGAGTTTATATTCAGGGTCAGCAGGGCGGCGGTATATGTATTGACGTAGTACTGACCAATGTTTTTTTTATTTACAGCAGGCGCCCTTAGGAGACATAAATGAGCGGCGTTTACACTATTCGCCACAATTCCACGAATTTTAGGGATACTGATAGATGTAATAAATTACTCTAGTTTTAATTTTTTTCTCAAGTCTGCATAGCGCCGTATTTTTAGATTTTCGTTAGCAAAAGAGGATAAAACTGATTAATTTTCCGGACCCAACCATTACAATATTTATCAATTGCAGATCAAACAAACCCTCGTGTAGTTCAAATGTATTATTATATTACCTACTTGTTGTTTACAATGAGTTAACGTAAATATGAAAACATTTCGTCAATATGTAGGTATATGTAATATGTATAATAAACATACGATCTATTGTCTTTTGAATAATATTATAATGAAAATCCTTTTATATTCGTGGAATATGCTAGGTCTGCCAGACACAATGAATTATAAGCGGCTAGTTGTTTGTAACGATAAACGATGCTTCGTCTCCTAAGTAATTTTTAATTATTTTGTAAATTGATGTCAATGCAAATTCTAGACTTTGATACAGTACTACCAGAGACTGTCGGTGTTCTTAGTTTTTGTTGGAAACACGAACGAAGAAATAAACGATCGACTTTGAGCTGCGAATGTGAGTGAATGATACCTACAGACAATCGATAGCTCTTGAAATAGGTAGTATTGTTCATGGTTAAACATGTATAGAACTAATTATATTGAACTTTTCAGGACAATACTGCTAGCTTAGTTAAATCGTTAATGGTTAATGAAAATGTATGTAAACTATTAATTAAATACTTATTGCTTAATGTTTATGATGGTGAATCCTATCATATCATGGGTGCTTATAGAAGCACGACGATTTGGTGCCATAAGATTTTAATAAATCATTATATATTGATATGTAGATAGGAAAATATTCAATATTCTCAATTTTATGTGTTAGTTTAGTTGTCTAACGTAACTTTAACACTTAGGTACTGATAGAAGTTTAAGTATCAAAAGTGACTCCAGTCATCAGTTGGCAATAGGCGACCAATCAGTGTCCGAGTACCCTATTTATAATTTACTTTAATGTGTATAAGTACAACTTTACCATTTATTTAATCATTATTATACTTTATCAGCTTCCAACGTTGTAATGAAAAGATTGTGCCAAAATTGATAGTTTGTTCCTTCATTTTTATTTGACACTGCCATTTTGTTGCATTTTAATACAATAGATATAAGTAAATAACGAGTAAATCTATTTCTCCTTCGCTGTCTAGAACAACGAATATTCTAAGTTTAAGCTGTTTTGTAACTATATTAATTGTGATGGCATTTAACTTAATTTTACATCTCCAGTGATGGTTGCACTATTAAATAAGTTTAATATTACGTGTGGATATCGACAGAATGTTAAACTGTTGAGATCGAGGAAATGTTGTGTTAAATATAATTAACATTAAATATGTACGTTTACAAAATATATATGAGCACTGAACATATTTAAATAAGCTATATACATGTGTAATTAATTACAGAACTAAATTCTGATGCTGATCGTCTTGTTTATGGATGTTAAGATAACGAATGCAACTAACAAATAAATAATACAGTGTATCTTATAGTTTTTTATTAATCCCCCCGTAATGTGATCTGAGGAATTCTTATTTATGGACCAAGGTATGTTGAGTACTATTTTTCTGTTTGACGGCGGAGCCGGGAAGCGGTAGTTTCGTTAGCGCGGCAGCAAGAAATTTGACGCTTTCTGGCCGGAGGACAGGAAAGTTTCTTTCAAACCTACAAGATGAAGTGTGGTGGTTGTGGTATGGTACCTACTGTTATAGATGAACTTGCATATTTCACAAAAAAAATCTTTTTTCAGTACAGATGGTGCTTTTTTTACGCACCAGTGCGAAATGTGGTTCATTTCTTGTCAGGTCGAAACTTCAAAGGGCCATCTGTACTGAAAAAACGTCGTACGATACACGCGCGAAAAGGAAATTCGTAACCCGTGTCGATTTAAAACACGACCGAAGGCGAATCTATCGCCACTCGTTTTGTAACTTCCTTTTTTTCGCACTTGTATCGTAATGTAGGTAGTACTATTATTGGTCACTTCCTAGTCTCTTCAACAACTTTACGCAACTGAATGTAATGTAGATGTTCATTCTTGATAAAGAATTATGTTTTGCGATTATTTACATCATTGTGCAGATGCGTCTTGAACTCTTTGTAATAAGTGCTCTCTGATGCCTTTTAGACTACAAGCGTCTAACCAATTGACGCATTTTTTTTCTACGTCATAATATATGCTGTTCGGTATTACTGTAACGAATGGATCCAGACTGTGGCTTTGAATAACGAGGTAATCATTTCTTCCTTTCGTTTCTACGTACGGTTTCCCCAACAGTTCAGATTTTGGGTTATGCCGCGCCACTTTATCCAGTTCCTGTTCTTCCACCTGCTGTTTTGCTAACACATGCGACGAAATCGCAGCCTGTCTAACTGTTTCCGGTGGTCGAATGCTTTGTGGCTTAGCATGCTCTACCGCCTTCTTCTTATCTTGATTGAAAGTTTCTAATAACAGTTTTTCAATCATATTAGTTCTACGTACATCTGATGGAGCATTTGATGCCTGAGGTTGTTCATTCAACCTACTGGGGTGAGGCAGAACTCTGAGAGCAGTAGCGAAATGCACCACTACAATGCTTTTTAAGATCCACACCTGGAATTTGATACAGCAATAATAGAACATGTTAATATTCTGTGAGAGATTATATACACTATTATTACCTACACAACATTTAAATGATGTTCTAGAATGTCTAGATTAACACTGAGGAAATCCTCCTCTAAAGGCCCAATTGCACCAACCACTTAACTCAGGGTTAGTGGGCTGTCATCTGTCATTCCATACAAAATGGTGGGTTAACCCTCTGGTTAACCCTCCAGTTTCGTTGGTGCAAGTGGCCCTAAGTATGCGTGAATAAACCCAATGTTACCTACGTTCATTAAATGAGCCATTATAGATTTCTTTCAAGTACGTTATTAATCTTCTTATTTAAGGACAAAATAACGTTTTTTTTGTCATTAAAGTTTACCCATTGTTAGCGTTCAAATATTGAAATGACAGGTTTAACTGTAATGATTGTGAATAACTTTGATAACCATTTTGATGCCTGATTAAAAATACCATAATGCTCAGAAAGTAAATATAAAATGTTCAGCTCAACCATGAAATTGGCAGAATACCTAGCAATAAAATATTAATCGGAATTTTTTCTGATTACTAAACTTAGTCACTACGGGTCGGTTGCATCAAACCGTCTGTCATACTGAGTTAAAACGTTCGATGTATTATGAACTAATACATTACCTGCCTGTATTATGAACAAAAAAATAGACTTATTGCTATTATACTAAATAGATTTACTGCTGCACCACTACACTATTGCCTCAGCCAGGCTTCTCCATGTTAAAGTTAGGTAGGTACAACAAATGCCAAAGTGATAATAATAAGACAATGTTTTTAAGACTGATTTTTATGTAAAAATGTGTTAGTTGTATTATCTAACATTATATCTTAAAATCGGCCTTGAAAATTCAAGGAAAGTAAGTTTAAAAAACAACTTTATAGCTTAAAAGTCAGTTTTTGGCCGTCGGGCTGAACTATCTAATTATGCAGGCATTAAACGTCGATCTACATTATCTTAAAGTTTAATTCTTGTTAAAAATAGGAAGTTCTGGCGGCTCCAGGCTCTTGCTCTATTATAAGGCATCTAATACGTATAATCGATTCTCTGAAAACATAATAGGTACAACTATTTACATGCAGACAATAGGAGTAAGAGTACCTACACACTGCGTAGCGTATCGACTATAAATAGTTATTTGTTTTACACGGGGGCAAAGTGGTTGTTTAACCGCACGTGCCAATATTGATATCCGAGCAAGCGAAAGATTCCAATATTGAACCGCGAGCGTAGCGAGTGGTTCAAAAAGTGGAATCTTGAGCGTTGCGAGGGTTTCAAGGCACGAAGGTTAAACAAACTTTGCCACCGAGTGAAACACAAAATTTTTCACCACACCAACACGAACAAAATACTGACTACAAAACATTAAACTAAATGAAATCCATCGATTTATTCAATATTTATAATTAAAAATCATCATTTATAAATAAATTCTATCAGCTAGCTTAAAACATCAAGTTAAAATTTGTATGAAAATACTGTGCACTCTTGTGGATAAAATGCAATTTTGCTATCTGTTTTCGAATAGCAAAATAAGCCTTTACCCGTTGGTGTGGTGAAAAATAAATTACTAACGCACATTATTGCCATGTTGTAAAAATACGTGGGTAAGTACTTGAGTCGTAGCGTCTTTACCTCAGGGTCAAATAAAGCCATGCCCTTACCGGGTTCGAATCTATGGTGATGGTCCTAGGCCTGAAGGGCCAGGAGCGGATGAACAACATAGACAGAGCGAACGTCAAATAATTCGTCGAGTGATCATGGAATCAATTAAAGTTAACAATTATCATACGAGTTTCTAATCTATGCGCTTTAACTTTTTTTGTTGGAGCCGTAAATGTTTGCTCCCTTGCGAAACAATCTACTACTTATCTTGTCACCGTTCAAGCATCGAAGTAGGCACCTACTTGTTTACTTGTTCGAGCGAAAATATTCAGTACATATGTTGTTTCTTTCTCGCACAAGTTCGCAAAGCAAGCCAATTTTGTCAGGTCGAAACTTCAAACTCTTTTCGGTCGTCCACGAAAAAGCGGAAAAGTCCACGTTCAGCTTACGCGGCTTACCTCCCCGACCGCCAATTCCCGGCTCCGCCACCAGTGGACAATCGCTTTTTCATCGGTGTTGTAACGGAAACAGATACAGTTTTTATAATTTATACATATATAGTAGTGTGACAACTTAAATAAAAAATATTTGATAACCTAGTTCGACCCGTATACGTAAGTTGAGACATACTTTTATGGTGTATAAATCGTGTCCAGTCCATGGCAAGCAAAAGCTCCCGCACTCGGGAACTAGCTTCAGCGCTCACCGGACGCGCGCCGCCCTGTGTTCAAGTAGGCATATTTCACCGCTCGCTTCGGAACATTTCTAAACCATTTGTATTGAAAGTGAATTCTTGGTGTGAAAGACGCGATACGTGTCAGTGACAGGTATGTTAATCAACACTCTCTAAATATATGTAAACATAGAACTAATTTTGTAGAACGTTGGGATATCTCTTTGCGAACTTGACGCGTCAGCTGCAGTATGCGATGCGAATTGTCTCAAAGGTAAAGAATTGCCTGTGTCGAGTTGATGCACATATTATTATACTGAAACCAAATTGAGCACCTTTAACTAAAAATGTAATTTATGATAATATTTAAGTATTCCTAGAGCAGTTAATTAATTATAAAAAAGATATAGATTTTAGATGAGGCAAGAGACGCTGCTCATCCCTTAGGTAAATAATAAAGATACATTGTACAAAAATCTAGTGTTGAATAATAAAATTAGTCAATGAAATATTATGTTCTCGTGTTTAATTAACAAATCTAGTCTGTCGGAAAATCATAATTTTTATAATTATAGTGGTTACTTATATTATTTGAGCGATTAGCGATTACACTCATGTTTTGAAAATGTTTACTTTTTGCGCTCTCTTTTTCTCAGAATAGTCTAGAATTGTAAAAAGGTGTCCAATATTTTTTTCTTGTTTTTAGCTTGTATGAACGTGACGCACTGGAATAGTATTTTAAATACAAATTTTTTAGAAAATTTTTAGGCTATTAAGTCAAACGATACTAAAAAAAGAAAAAAAAGTAAAAAGTGACTATATTGAAGACTAGAATGTTATACCTTTTTAATGTAAATCGTTCTTCTTCTTCTTATCGTGTCGAGGTTCCTTTATTATACAGTAGATGCCCAATAGGCAGCAGCATTAACAGCCCTGGCTGTCATGTAAATCATTACATATTTTGAACAGTTCTTCAGCATGTTCAAAATATGTAACGACTATCTTTTGCCCGCGGCTTCGCGCGCGTTAGAAAGAGACAAAAAGTAGCCTATGTCACTCTCCATCCCTTCAACTATCTCCACTTACAAAATTCACGTCAATTCATCGCTCCGTTTTGTCGTGAAAGATGGACAAACAAACAGACACACACTGGAAAGCTTCAAATTTAGAAAACAGTTAGTTTTTAGTGTAATAGGTCACACAAAAAATTTAAAATGTTGCAATTTTAGTCCAGGTTTTCAGATACACTAATTGCACAAATAACTTAGTAATCTCATATCAATGTATGGGATTACCGAGTTATGTTTGCAGTGATTGATTCAATCAGTGTACCTGTCTATGTAATAATAAATAAGTTTATACAGATGCCCGCTGTGGTGATGGGTTAAAAAATCTCACTACCCCATTTCCTCACATGGGAGTCGTAGAAGTCAATTATGGGATATGATATAGGTTCATTTGTAGTGTGGGCGAATAGGCTGACAACCCCTTAATAATTTGCCAACAGTGGCACTGAAACGTGCAGTTTCGTGTGCTCAGCCTATCCTGTTTGGGAATACAGGCGCGACTTTATGTATGTAAATAGATATGAGGGCGCGCCCTTGCCAGTACAACAAAAAGAGCGTAGCCGTGTTTGCATAGAAAATCGGCCCTTTCGCCAAATGTTCACTGTAATTTTTTTTTAAAGAGCTCTCATGACAAATATTATTTACTGTAAGTTTGAGGTTTCTATCTTTTTTATTTTCTGAGATATGATTTTTTTATTAATTTACATAATATCCATTTTTTTCAACATTGGCTAATGCGATTCACTTGAACTTTTGGGACAATAATATACCTACATGTAATGACTCACATGTTCTAGCAATAATATTTAATAGTGCCGAAAAAAATCTTGGCTTAAAGTAGGAAACAAAACTTCAGTATTTTTTTTCTCGCTTTTTAGAAAAGCGACACCTACAGTTCTTTGTCAAGTAATTGCTTATATAAAGGCCTGCAACATATATTTTTTTTCAAAATAATCCAGTAGGTACTTCATACTAGAAAATGGAATAATAAAGGATACTACCCATACCGCAAACGAGCTACACAGTAAATAGGTGAATTTTAGTCGTAATACCTTTATGAATGCAATCTTCCAGTACCAATATTGTTAATAATAAAGAGGTTTGCGACTAAAATTCACCTATTTACTGTGTAGCTCGTTTGCGGTATGGGTAGTATCCTTTATTATTCCATTTTCTAGTATGAAGTACCTCCTGGATTATTTTGAAAAAAATATATATTGCGGGCCTTTATATAAGCAATTACTTGACAAAGAACTATAGGTGTCGCTTTTCTAAAAAGCGAGAAAAAAATACTGAAGATTTGTTTCTTACTTTAAGCCAAGATTTTTTTCGGCACTATTAAATATTATTGCTAGAACATGTGAGTCATTACATGTATATTATTGTCCCAAAAGTTCAAGTGAATCGCATTAGCCAATGTTGAAAAAAATGGATATTATGTAAATTAATAAAAAAATCATATCTCAGAAAATAAAAAAGATAGAAACCTCAAACTTACAGTAAATAATATTTGTCACGAGAGCTCTTTAAAAAAAAATTACAGTGAACATTTGGCGAAAGGGCCGATTTTCTATGCAAACACGGCTACGCTCTTTAAAACAAGTAAATTGAAATTCTACATCCACCAACCGCATAACTTCGTAAACCCATATACAAATATATGAGAACACAAAGTTACATGTGCAGTAATTACAGTGAATAAATCAGTGTGTTGTAAAGTACAATGAAATACCTAAATACGTATCTATATATTATGTTCAAATGTGAAAAAAACTTGTATTGCAGTCGTTAATAGTAGGTACAGTCGAGATCATAAATATGTCTACATTTTTTCAACTAATTTGCAATGGGTTAAGGTGAAAGAATGTGTAGCTGATTAAGGTTAGAGCAAGTGGAGCGACCCCTCTATGCGCCAAATGGTAAGGGGGCCGCCAAAATCGTATCGTACCTACATGTGAAAAAAATCAAACAAAAAGTATTACTTACATTGCGTGGGCGCGCACATATTTCAAAATAGCGAGAGGTGTCAGGAATTAATTCAGATATTGAAGTGATTGTGGAACGATGTAACAAAATGTCGCAGTGTACAACATTCATAAGGCGCTTGCTGCTGCTAAGGTGCCATGAAATGAGGAATTTAGTAATTGACAAACCTTTGAAAGACAATAATCTATTGAAATTGTATCAATTATGTGGTGTTGCTTTACATCAAATAAAGTTACGTCGTAATCCAGTCTAAAATACAGTCTGAAGTGGAGTTCTCCATAAAGCTAAAGCCGCCGAAGGCGCAAAACGTCTCACAGAGTCAAAGGAGCGTAAGCGTGATGATGAGCACTAGGAAACCGAAGGGACCAACTGAAAAAAACACCGAAGTGGGCATCCTGACAGAGTTACTGGACCTATAAGTACATTTGGCCTATGAAAGACAAGGGCTTTTATAGAATCCCCCCCCTTCCTCTCCACTAGCGGGTTGAGTCTTGATAAATTGAGTCAATAATAGGAAAAAAATTCGCGATCGACGCTCGTGTTTACTGGTTCTGCCAAATGTCTTTTATTTGTTGGACAGAAAGAAATAAATGCAAATGGTAAACAGAATGCATTTTTTACTTACATACTTAGTAAAAATTTCGCGTTTGCTACGCTCACGTTCTTATTTAAAGTCGGGTTTTCTGACTCTGTTATGTTATGCCCCAGCCCCAGGGCCATAATTATACCTATTAGGGCGAGTATGAGGAGGTTCAAATGTATAATGTATATTAAGCTAATAAATAGGAAAGAAGGAAAAAAGTTGGACTATCTACAGAGAGTCTACAAAAAGAAATGAGATCCCATCAAAAACAAAACTTGTAAAAACACCAAGTCTTCGCAACTCAGTTCTTCTTGCGTAAAAAGAGTTGAGATCCCTGTAATACCAAGTCGGTTAATTTATTCAGTCCCTACTTAAAGAACCTTCTGCCATAAGTTATTACGTAGTTTACCTATAGCTAACCTAATAACATATTACTTATAGCGACCATATCAATATGAAAAACTGGCCAAGAGCGTGTCGGGCCACGCTCAGTGTAGGGTTCCGTAGTTTTCCGTATTTTTCTCAAAAACTACTGAACCTATCAAGTTCAAAACAATTTTCCTAGAAAGTCTTTATAAAGTTCTACTTTTGTGATTTTTTTCATATTTTTTAAACATATGGTTCAAAAGTTAGAGGGGGGGGACGCACTTTTTTTTCCTTTAGGAGCGATTATTTCCAAAAATATTAATATTATCAAAAAACGATCTTAGTAAACCCTTATTCATTTTTAAATACCTATCCAACAATATATCACACGTTGGGGTTGGAATGAAAAAAAATCAGCTCCCACTTTACATGTAGGGGGAGTACCCTAATAAAACATTTTTTCCCATTTTTTATTTTTGCACTTTGTTGGCGTGATTGATATACATATTGGTACCAAATTTCAGCTTTCTAGTGCTAACGGTTACTGAGATTATCCGCGGACGGACGGACGGACGGACGGACAGACCGACATGGCGAAACTATAAGGGTTCCTATTTGACTACGGAACCCTAAAAATATTTCATGTTTTAAAGAAAATGGACTGCCTAGGCAATCGCATGAAAATACAATGTAGGTAGGTATCTCACAAGTTATCATATTACTTACACCGATGACAAAATTGTTCTCCTTTCCATTTTAGCATTTTCGGTCGTGCAGCGTCTTACTGCGTTTTCACATTATCCGATCCGATATCGGATGTCGGACCAATATCCCATACATTACAGGCGCCATCTTGGATTTTTTCTATTGAAATCCTTCCGACGTCTGATATCGGATCGGATAATGTGAAAACGGCCTAAAATTAATAAAAAGTAAAAATACTCGATTGTTAAATGCGTAGGTACCTAAATATGTACCTACCTAAGCAACAGTCAAAATCACTCTTCTATAGGTCAGGCTTTTTTGAGTGTCCGCGTACCTATTTACGTACAGATTTTAAAGCCAGTATCAAATTTATAGTTGGTTCTCTTACTCTAAAAGGTACTTATTTTTTGTGCGGTATTAATTTGATTCTATTGAACGATTCAAATTCATTGTTTGTTATAATGTATTGTATCTATATTCGTAAACGATTCAAAAAGTACAAAGATATTCATCAACTCATAAGAAATTAGCTAGTGCATGCTATGCACTAAAAAGTTTGTCCAGTAGTTATGATATGATAGTATAATAAGCTATTGTATTGAAGTTTGGGGAAATGGTGTCAATATAAACTCTGTCCTTTTGAAACAAAAAAAAAGCTCTTAGGATCATAGAACGCTGCTCTAGAGTACCTGTCACACATAGAGATATGTTCATAGATAATAATGTTTTGACTGTAGTATCGCTGTATCTTTACCGTATATGTTTGTATATCCATCGTAATAAAGCATCTTATTCTACGATTGGGGATAGTCAAAATTATAACCTAAGGAACAATGATAAACTAGCTTTACCTGTATCTAGTTATGCACACTTTAACAAAAGTCTAGGTAATAATGCTATCAAGGATTACAATAAGCTGACACAAAGATTTGAGAGACTGTGATGACATTAAATTATTTGACAGAAAAGTGAAATAATATTTTATAAATAGACCATATTACTCAATCGACGAATATTTTGCTAATTTATTCAATTAATTTGACATTTTTTTTTCATCTCAATCTTTTAAATTGTATCTGTGACGTATTTTGAAATCTGTTTAATGTTAATCTGGTTTTTATCTTAAGAATTTTGTTATATTAGTATAAGGATTTTTAAACTGTATTTGCATGCATGTACCTGTGCTTTCATTTTAGCAAATAAATCAAATCAATCAATCAATCAATCATATACCTACCGTTTTTTTCCTTCTTTTGCGTGGTTATAATCTTTCCTGTCCCTAGTGTTACACCGTGTACCTATATTAACTTGTATTATTAAAATTATGTTCATAAGTAGGTCTATCTTCTTTACATACAACACGATCGAAACGCCTTCTGATATTGCATAGCTGAACCTCGATTCCCCGCTAACAAACAAAGGGCAATCCTGTTATTACGTTTTTCTCTTTACAAAAAGATATAGACGCGGATTTTCTACTTCAAAGAATGTAAGTAGGTTTGTAATGTTAAACAGGATTCGTCTTGAAGGCTCGCGACGGAAAGACGGAAGTGGGCCAACCCCGTGGCTACAATCTTATTCATTTAAAACCACCGAGTGCTGTGCCACTCACAGTTAACTCGTATTTGGACCCAACAGCCCTTATATGTGTAATAACTTACTAATAATATATATATATATATTCAACTAATAATAAGCCATAATATGGGAGTATTTTTAACCGACTTCAAAAAAGGAGGAGGTTCTCAATTCGACTGAATTTTTTTTTTATTTTTTTTTTGTATGTATGTTACTCGATATCTCCGAGAATCGTGGACCGATTTTCAAAATTTTTTTTGATCGAACCGGTATAACCCCGAGATGGTCCCATTGGCACCAAGTCAGGGTCTGATGATGGGATCCTGGAGAAATCGAGGGAACTCTTCAAATGTTATAGGCACATGTAATGTTTTTAGTCTATTTTTCAAAGGTACACCAGTATTTACGTCTGATGGTAATAATTTTATGTGGCCGAGCTGATGATGGAAGGTCAACTCCTCAATGGTTAGGAGTTTAAGGATAATTCTTTCACTACTGTACATGTATTCGGACTGATACATATAATATCACTAGGAACCACTAAAAATCAACTGAGCTGATGATGGAAGGTCAACTCCTCAATGGTTAGGAGTTAAAGGATAATTCTTTCACTACTGTACATGTATTCGGACTGATACATATAATATCACTAGGAACCACTAAAAATCAACAAATAAATAAACTTTTTAACAAAAAATAAAACCGCCTTCAAAAATAAGCGCGTTACAAAACACGGAGAAACTAAAAAGCCAAAAATAATAAACCTTTCAATTCAGATTTCTTATCGTATTGCAATAAGCTAAACATCCAAATTATAAACAAATCAATTATTTTTGGAGTCGGTACCAGCCTGTGTATGGTTGGGTGGGGCAGGCAAACAGGCAATAGCAAGGCGACGAACAGGTCTGGTACCGACTACAAAAATAATTGATTTGTTTATAATTTGGATGTTTAGCTTATTGCAATACGATAAGAAATCTGAATTGAAAGGTTTATTATTTTTGGCTTTTTAGTTTCTCCGTGTTTTGTAACGCGCTTATTTTTGAAGGCGGTTTTATAATATGAAGACTTAGGGCACCTACAGTTTCAACTTAATTTGTAATTCATTAGTAAGTACTTAATCAAATAGTAACAAAATACGTAGTTTGAAAACTCGAGCTAAAATTACATGTTGGGCTTTCGAAGAAATGGAACCATAGAAAACTGTATCATTTTTAACCGACTTCAAAAAAGGAGGAGGTTCTCAATTCGACTGAATGTTTTTTTTTTTTTTTTATTTATTTTTTGTATGTATGTTACTCGATATCTCCTAGAATCGTGGACCGATTTTCAAAATTTTTTTTTGATCGAACCGGTATAACCCCGAGATGGTCCCATTGGCACCAAGTCAGGGTCTGATGATGGGATCCTGGAGAAATCGAGGGAACTCTTCAAATGTTATAGGCACATGTAATGTTTTTAGTCTATTTTTCAAAGGTACACCAGTATTTACGTCTAATGGTAATAATTTTATGTGGCTGAGCTGATGATGGAAGGTCAACTCCTCAATGGTTAGGAGTTAAAGGATAATTCTTTCACTACTGTACATGTATTCGGACGGATACATATAATATCACTAGGAACCACTAAAAATCAACAAATAAATAAACTTTTTAACAAAAAATAAAACCGCCTTCAAAAATAAGCGCGTTACAAAACACGGAGAAACTAAAAAGCCAAAAATAATAAACCTTTCAATTCAGATTTCTTATCGTATTGCAATAAGCTAAACATCCAAATTATAAACAAATCAATTATTTTTGGAGTCGGTACCAGCCTGTGTATGGTTGGGTGGGGCAAACAGGCAATAGCAAGGCGACGAACAGGTCTGGTACCGACTACAAAAATAATTGATTTGTTTATAATTTGGATGTTTAGCTTATTGCAATACGATAAGAAATCTGAATTGAAAGGTTTATTATTTTTGGCTTTTTAGTTTCTCCGTGTTTTGTAACGCGCTTATTTTTGAAGGCGGTTTTATTTTTTGTTAAAAAGTTTATAATCAAGAAAATTCCTTGAATCAATAAAAGACCGATAAATGAAGGATGAATTTTATGGAATTACCTAATACCTAATTAAAAAAATTGGAAATTATAACCTGGATTCTGGTTCATATAAAATTACTAAATATGCACCTACACATACGCTAGATGATCTTGATCTAGCCTAGATCTTGTCTATTGATTTATTTTTGCCTCACGTTGTTTAACTGCGTCAATCAAATCAGGCGTTACTTTGTGGATCTATACCTAAATACACAAATCTAAATTTTGAACATTGCATTAACTTACTATTGTATATTTTACTGTAATTAAAAGATAAAACAAGCTGCTAAAGACGAGTTTTAGTACCTACTTTACTTGCTAAAAAAATGAAGAACAGTGTGACATCCTCAAGATTGTTGAAACTTTTTAATTGGTTACTTTAATAATCAAAGTTCAGATCCGGTCGGTTCTTTTTTGATTGCAAATATTTTTACCCACTAATTAGGTAAATAAGGTCAGTGCGGGAAAGACCGGCATACTTTATTTGAAATAAAGTTTGAGTGGATAAAACTCTATGATTAATGTAGTCTGGCGTACCTAATGCGCATGGTCCTATGGGATAGCAAATATTATATTTTACAAAGCTTTTATAATATTTTGGCGAAATATGGTAATTTTAATTGATAAAAATCACATTTTTTAAGGCTCGGCGGGTTGACCGTCCCCCCGCGGTGAGTACGGGAAGACCGTCTAGTGCTTGTTATCCCCTAATTTACTATGGGACTAGGTTCCAAAACCATGATCATTGTTATTTTACGTAATAACAGGGCAGAATGTGCTAGATAATTAATAAAATAACGTTGAAATTTTAAACATATAAGCATTTTTTCATTTATAAGGCAAGACCCCGATATGTCCCGTAGATGGGGTTCATAACCTTTTCTTTTCAGGTCCAATTTAGTCACGATATTACAGGCTCATATAAATCCAACTACTTATTTGTTTTTGAAACTTGGTTATTAAGTAAAGGTAAAGGATATTGGGTACGTGAAATAGTTTGGTAACATTTCTTAGCAATGTCCCAGACATTATCAAATATGTTTTCAGGGGTGCTGATTTCAAAATTAATGACCAATTTGGAATCTGATATTACTGACTATCACTTTGACACAAAAGTCGTCATGGTTGTCGCCAAATAAGTTTTCGGAGGTGCTGATTTCAAAATTAATAAATAATCTGGAATCTGACATTGCTGACTGTCACTTCGACGCAAAAGTCGTCATGGTTGTCGTCAAATAAGTTTTCGGAGGTGCTGATTTCAAAATTAATAAACAATCTGGAATCTGACATTGCTGACTGTCACTTCGACGCAAAAGTCGTAATAGGTGTCGTCAGATAGGTTTTTGGAGGTACTGATTCCAAAATTAATGACTAATTTGAAATCTGACATTGCTGACTGTCACTTTGACACAAAAGTCGTCTGGTGTGTCGTCAAATAAGTTTGCGGGGGTGCTGATTCCTAAATTAATGATCAATTTAGAATTTAGGCCGTAGCGTTCATACGGGAGTTGGGACTTAAGCTGAGGGAAAGGAACTCCGATGCTCGTGCGGGATCGTACCTGGTGCAAAGGTTGTCCATTGCCATCCAACGTGGCAATGCGGCAAGTTTGATGGGCACCTTTGCACCCGGTACAGCTCGCGGAAGTCTTTTTTATTAGTTTATATATTTTAATTTAGTTTTATTTAAATTTTTAAGGTACTTTAGTTTTAATTTTTATATTTTAATTGTTTAAGATTGTACATACTAGTCACTTTTTATTTATTGAATAAATTTATTTGTTTTTTTTTATTTAGAATTTGACATAGTTGACTGTCACATTGACTTAAAAGTTTTCATGGGTGTCATCAAACAGTTTTTTGTCTGTAATGGTTATTGGAATCAGCACCCCCGAGAACCTGTTTGACCACACTCATGACCACTTTTGTGTCAAAGTGACAGTCAGCAATGTCAGATTCCAAAGTGGTGTTTAATTTTTAAATTAGCACCCCCGAAAACATATTTGATGACACTCATGACGACTTTTGTGTCAAAGTGACAGTCAGCAATGTCAATTAATGGTCAGGCCCCGTAGCCGAATGGCATTTCTCCGACGCCAAACGAAAGCGATACGCCGCTGGCTCTGTCGCGCCAATATGCAAGCGCGATAGAGATAGATATCTACTAGCGCTTCGTTTCGTGAGCGTTTCGTGAGCGATTGTGCCATTCGGCTAGCCACCCTGGTAGCCGTAAAATAGTCTGTCAAAACCATCTTTAAGGGTGCCCATACGGTCCCTGTTGGGTAATGCTGTTTATAAAAATAATGACCAACTTGAAACCCTACTCTCTTTTGAAATATTTGTCGCCGCATTTTGCACAATCTACATACCTAATAGTAGAGCGGCGAGAGGGTCTCGGAAAAAGTTGATGTGACTGGAGAGTATACTGCTGACAAGTGGTATCGTTGTGATCGGTAGACTTTACTGAGTACGAAATAATGACTTGTCGCATTCTCAGACTGTGGGGGGGTTAACTATGACGTCACAAAGATCGCGGTCCCGGGTTTCAATTTTTTGCCAATTTGTCTAGAACCCCTTATCCAATTTTGAAAAATGAGGTGTCGATTGAAAGCGTATAACATGCTGATTAAGATTTCTTATATGTGAAAAGTATAGTTTTGTTAGTTATTTTTTAATTAACAATAATGCAAAAAATACTTTTTTTATACTCTCTTTTTTGATTTTTGTGACTCAAAAAGGCAATGAAAACGGCCACTTAGCTAACAAATATGTTACATAAATCATTTAACTACATTATTAAGCTATCTGTTGCTTTTTAAATTTCTACGATCGGATAATAAATAAGCAAACTACAACCACATACCTGTAGGCGGGGAGTACCGCTTGACACGCGTTCCCATACATTCGGCGTCTACCAAATTACACCTCGCGCAAAATTCGTTTCAAGCAGATATACCTCTAATCTTATTCATCGTAACCTATCAATATTGGTATCATTTGAAAGTACAATTAAAGTACTTTAAGAAACTATGTCAATCATTTTCTTAAAATCAATAATCGCCAGTTTGTGGTGGTTACAAAGGAAAAAAGTGGGTATGCAATTTGACTGGTTTCCTAGGTTTGATACCCTAGACGAGTTTAAAAGGGGAGGTAAAGGTGACATATGGGTTGTTCTCTGGCCTAAAAGCTACACAGAGGGTAAGGGGAGAAAAAACTAGGGTTTAAGTTTAGTTTTAAGTTATTTTTTCTTTTATTTGTTGATTTTATTGTGTTTAATTTTTTTGTAATTTTATCAAGGATACACGTTGGTTTCTTTTGCTAAAAATTTCCTTTTTTATGAGAAATGTTATGAATTTTATGGCATTTTCCGATAGAGACTAAAATTAACTTTCAAATAAGGCCACATAGTCATACTTTTACTTATATAATATTAAGTGTAATAGCCCCGGCGAAGTACCTAGTGCAAGCGGGACAGCAGTGTAGCAATCCATAGACCTGACTTCACTGGTTCCTCAGTGCCACACATAGTCTTACGAGGCGGCCTGCGTGCCCTGCTCTCTAATATGTGGGTCAATACTGCTTCAACGCAAACGATTGAGATGTGTGATTTTTTTTGACACTGAGTGTATTTGCAGGAGCTTCATGTACTTAACAAGTGTACCTCAATAACTATTTCATATTTCTAACGCATTATTAATAATAAATATGCTCTTAATGTTATCTTGACTTCTGTTGAATAATTATGTTTTGAGAAAAGTGGCTAAAAGTGAGGATTATAATTACTAAAACATTATAGGTAACTTCATTTTAGTGATTTAATGTGTATAACGACCGAAGCCCAATCGTTTTGATTTTACGATTACTTTTTAATACCTACTGGGTCAAAAAACCGCACCTCTAAGTCGTTTGAGTTCAAACGGTATTACTTGGTATTACCCTTAATATTATATTAAGTATCAGTATGACTATGTGGCCTTATTTGAAAGTGATTGCCTTGATAAAATTACAAAAAAATTAAACACAATAAAATCAACAAATAAAAAAAAATAACTTAAAACTAAACTTAAACCCTAGTTTTTTTCTCCCCTGACCCTCTGTATAGCTTTTAGGCCAGAGAACAACCCATATGTCACCTTTACCTCCCCTTTTAAACTCGTCTAGGGTATCAAACCTAGGAAACCAGTCAAATTGCATACCCACTTTTTTCCTTTGTAACCACCGCAGACTGGGGATTATTGATTTTAAGAAAATGATTGACATAGTTTCTTAAAGTACTTTAATTGTACTTTCAAATGATACCAATATTGATAGGTTACGATGAATAAGATTAGAGGTATATCTGCTTGAAACGAATTTTGCGCGAGGTGTAATTTGGTAGACGCCGAATGTATGGGAACGCGTGTCAAGCGGTACTCCCCGCCTACAGGTATGTGGTTGTAGTTTGCTTATTTATTATCCGATCGTAGAAATTTAAAAAGCAACAGATAGCTTAATCATGTAGTTAAATGATTTATATAATATTTAAAAAATATTTTAAAAAATATTTTTAGCTAAGTGGCCGTTTTCATTGCCTTTTTGAGTCACAAAAATCAAAAAAGAGAGTATAAAAAAAGTATTTTTTGCATTATTGTTAATTAAAAAATAACTAACAAAACTATACTTTTCACATATAAGAAATCTTAATCAGCATGTTATACGCTTTCAATCGACACCTCATTTTTCAAAATTGGATAAGGGGTTCTAGACAAATTGGCAAAAAATTGAAACCCGGGACCGCGATCTTTGTGACGTCATAGTTAACCCCCCCACAGTCTGAGAATGCGACAAGTCATTATTTCGTACTCAGTAAAGTCTACCGATCACAACGATACCACTTGTCAGCAGTATACTCTCTAGTCACATCAACTTCAAAACTAGACGACTTTTTTCAATTCCGCCGCCTTACTATAACAAAAATAATAAAAAACGGGTAGAACTTATGATAATTCTACCAACTTAAATATGATGATGAATAATGCAGTGTAGGCTTACTTCTGTTCACCTCTTATCATTCTTCACAACCATGTCACATATATTTTATTTTTACTTAATTCTCTCGAATAATTTTAGTAACACCATACGAATCATTGCCAAAACTGTATTTCGAAGTTAAAATCAAAAACGGTACAACTACCATAAGCCAAAAACGTATTTATATATTGATATCGTTTACACTCGACTTATTTCCAATAAAGCCTAAAAAAGGTTGGCAACTCCTTGTTTATCATATGCCGGTCTTGCCTTTCTCTTTTATGCCGGACTTTCTGAGTAGGCACAATAATTATTTCTAAGTTACATATTTCAGAACATAAAACGCGCGTGTTGAGTAGATTAATAGTACTAGTCAGAAAGAACGGTTATTAAATGACTACGTTACATATACAATATACAAAATATTCCGACTGCTTCTATTTTATTTTAATTTTTTGCGGAACCATGTTGAACTCGGTGTTCGAGTTCGAAACACAAATCAAGATTATTGTTAACTAGTGTTCGTCCTAGGGATATGTATTGAAGACCAATGTTATGGCTTGAGGATGAAAAACTGGTATACCTTCGGAGGTGTGAGAGGCGTAGATATATAAACACAAAAGTTATAGTCAATAGACGGTCTTTCCGGGTAGACGGACTTCCCCACACTGACCTTACCATTTGTACTTTTGTACTTTTTCAAGGTAAGTATGTAATTTTTGGTACTTACCTAACATAACGAGTGGAACGAATGATACCTTGTTCAGTAGGTAGTTTTAATTTAATCCCACGGCGAATTGCCCCCACACACATCCACGCATAAAATAATGACTAATATTCGTTAACATTTCACACAGCAAAAATGGCTAAACATTTTTGATTACTTGGACTGGTATTCTGATCATATTGTCCGACTTAACATAGGTTAGGTACTTATCAACCAACACCATTCATCATCATTTCAGCCATTAATCGCCCACTACCGAGCATAGGCCTCCCTTCGTGTACGCCAACACCGTCTGGAAACCTCGGAAAATACTCAATTGTTTACCGAAAGTGTTCTCCTGCAATAAATTCCCGCTTCAAACTGATTTTCTTATTACCGACTCGGTGGTTATGGATTGTGTGGCAGATACATATTACGTATCTCGCGTCTTAGTCATTTGCTTGTTTTTAAACGCCTAGCGTTCTTCAAACATTCGACAGGCTATCATTCTCGCGAGTTTGATCTTATTTTAACAAGTGCCCATCGTCGTCTTACAAGAAACACGATGTTTATTTTCAAGCGATTGTTTCTACTTATATAAACCTTTCGAATTAATAGATGAATGTCTGTTCAACATCTGTGTAACACAAAATAATAATAAAACTTGTAGATACATATTCTAATTTATTTTTTCTGCCAATCGGTAAATAGAAACCCATCTCAAAATTCGGAGCTTAATACCGACGGTTGAATATACAAATCATGACAAATACATATACCTATACTATCCTCCTTTATGATTACCCACAGAAGACTCAGTTTCACCTAAGAAATCTGTACTTACGGTACACGAAATGTCATATTTTGATACAAGACTAATATGTCGCTCGGTAATAGATACTTCTATAGGAACCTATTACTGACTCAAACAAATATTGCATGGATCGGTAATAGATTCTTATATATTCTATAACCGAGGGTTATCTGATCGTACCATCGGTAATAGGCATAAATTGGAGTATTATAAAATCTAATTCCGACCAATAAAAACAATGGCATACAGATGTATTTTCATTACAAATCAAAATAAAATATTGCAACCTTATATTAAAACCAAGTTTACATAACTGGTAAGTAAACATCAGACTTTTTCTCAATGTTTAAAAAAAAATGACAAATTTACGGTTTTCATAGAAACTACGAAATCAGTAATTAAGTTTTTGCTAAAAATTAAGGTTTTGTTGAATATTTTCCATACCGCGTAAATAGTTCTTTGATAGCGTGAATAGATCAAGATTGAAACAACTGTAAGACATTATATAACTGATCACATATACTTAAAATAAAGCATAAAGAACTAATATCACTACTTTAACTATTACTGTGGTATACCACAGTAATAGAATCTACTCACGAAATGGCGCCTTTCACCGCTGTCTTTTAATTTACACTTTAAACACATTTCCAGGCTAAACAATACGTAAAAAGTACTCAGAAGTCTTGTAGAAAACTATAAACAATAATTTAAAATGCATAACTTCATAATTATTACGTATACTACTAAATGAAATTGGAGTTCACTTAGGTTTAGCGTCACGCGTCAGTATGACACAACCTCTCCTTGCGGCCCCGTGGCAAAAACTGTCAAATAGCGAGCGTCTTCTTTCACTCACACTCTCTAGCGCCTATATGTGCGTTAGTAAACTAAACAGGCTTCCTTTGTGTGAGTAACTTTTTTTAGAAATTGGTCGGTTTGCCTATAAAATGCGTATTTGCAAATGCGGCGGTAATGAACGTCGATTTCGATACCCGCGTTGATAGCCGCCGTTACCTTATCAAGAATTTTATTTATCGATTCGAGAATCGAGTGGTACGTACAGTCACAGTATAATAAAGAGTACTATCGTACAGTATGGCCACTCCTGCTGCTCCCCGCTGAAATCGCCGCCCACCCCCTCTCGGTTACCTGACAGTTACCGCCTGTCAAAAACGCGAACAGTCGACCTGTCATATGTCACTCATACAAGCATAGTACGCGTTCACCTACACGAGCTTAGACTGTGTGCTAGGAACGAGCCTCTTTCATATATTTGATCGCCAGTGTCCGAGATGTGGTACAGTCGTACAGGTGCGCGTATCGGCACTGCTAGTGGAAGAAATCGGTATAAGTCGGTCCACCAGTAACACAATAATTGTCAATACGACCTGTTTTTATTGTTTCCCTTTAACTTTAAGGGTGGTTATTTAGGTCAAACAAATCTAAGAAACTAGCTAAACTAGGAAACTCTTACAGTGACATGATAAAAACTTCAAAAGGTACCGCCCAGGGCTCAATAATTGGCCCGACTGAATATATCCTATATGTCAATGACATGTGTAATACTGTCGGGGAACAATACCTATATCAGTTTGCCGATGACACATGCATAGTGGTTGCGGACAGGGATCTAAAGGCAGCTTCACATAAAATCCAAGATATATTTGACACAATTTGCAAATGGTCACACGACGTTGGCCTAATACTTAATGCAAACAAAACGAAAGCAATGCACATACACTCTTCACATAACAAACTTACATACGTTCCAGTTATTAAGGCACATACACACACTTGTCTACACAAACAACACTTAAACTGCGACTGCCCTACTATAGATTTTGTAAAAGAACATATGTACATTGGACTATTAATTGACTGTAGATTCAATTGGAAACCGCATATTGAATACGTATGCAATAAACTTAGATCTATACTAGGAAGGCTAACAATTTTGAGACATAAGATACCCTACAACACCTTGCGAATGTTATATCTAGCCTTAGCTGAATCAATAATACGATATGGACTCAACAGCTATGGAAGAACATATAAAACTAATCTTGCCAAAATATATAACCTTCAAAAATCACTGCTCAAAACTATTGTTCCCAACAATATACAAATAAACAACAGCGACGGATATTCCCACCTTTTCCAATTTTGTAGTGTACTTCCTGTACAAAACTTGGTCAAATTGTCTGTGCTTAAAGAAGATTCCGTATCCGTTAAAATACCTGATTTAAATGAATACCATCGTAAGCATAGGTTAAGAAACTTATCTAACTTACAACGATTTATAGTACCACAAATTTATAATACCTATGGTATGAGAACCAACTATTATTTACTACCAAAAATATTAAACAGTCTTCCGAAACATATACAAGATAAATACCTAACCAATCCTACATCTATTAACGATATAAAAAAATACCTCTTATCTTCGAATAAGTATGAATATATTTTGTAAAATGTGAAATGTGTAAAATAAATACTGTAAGACTAATTATACTTAAATTAAATAGATAAGTCCGAACTCTAGCTGTAAACAAGCCATTTCTGGCTTAGCAGTTAAGTAACACGAAACTCTGCGCATAACTTAAGATTTAGTACTTTAATAAATTAAAAAAAAAAAAAAAAAAAAAAAATTTGAGTATAATCATTTAATGTTAGTTAATCTGTTACTATAATCATTTAATGAAAACTCATTGAACAGGTTTTAGTAACTCTTTGTAACTGGTCAGTTTTTCCGCTGGACCATAATGACATTTAAATACATACAATTATTCACATGAGTGACATGACAGTTAGTGATAAACGTCTCGTCAGGTTAAGTGTACATGGTGATTATTTTTAGATGATAATTACAATACATTTTTTGTTCGGTAAATGTAAACAAAAAATTCGTATGAAAAGTTTTTTTTTTTAATTTCTAGTGGAAGTTAATTGTATTAATGTTAATTAACGTCCCTTAAAATATCCGTAACTAATTTGTTAACACCTTATATGTTTCACTTCAGTATGTATTTCACGAGAGAAAATTTTCGTACCATGATTTTCTATGACTTTCGATGTCATTTAAGTCAACAAAAGAGTTCGTTTGGTCTTTCACAATGAAGCCCCATCTTAGAGCAGGCTCCAGGTGGATATTCGTTTGCAAAAATAGCGCACCTCACTCTGACTTCTGATATATTTATTGTATAGATCCCGGACATCCTACACTGAGAGAAATTTGCATTGTGAATTTAACAAGTTCGACTTGTTGCGGTTTATCCGTTTGAATCAGCCAAACGTATGTTTAAAACAATATGTGTCAGGTTGTTTTTATAAAATCGACTTGTTGATTCAAATATATTGCCGATTCAAATGACAAGTAGCTTGTTGTTTGAACCAAAGAGCAAGTAGGCGCTATTTTAACCAAAAAACTTGTTGAACGAACATGAAAACTGTTTGTTTTTTCTCTCAGTGTATAAACAGATGTTGCCAAACAGTTTTGTGGTCCCCCTCCCCGCACCCCGGCAATTAAAGATGGCATACAAAGAAAAAAACATTTTTTCATCAAACCATACCGTGTGGGGTATCAAATGAAAGGGCTTACTGAGTAGTTCACGAATATATAGCATACTATAACATTTCTTACACTTTCTCTAACAATTTTTTTGAAAGTTTACGAAAATGCTCCTTTTTCGAGTTAAATTTAAACCACTATTGCTTGAGAAGTTATGAATATATTTTAATAATTACTATTTTAAATAACTAACTATAGTTCATTGTATACAAACTAAAAGAAAACAGAGAAAAAGTTGCATGGGGGAGCGGGGGGAACAATCAAAGATGGCGAGTTTCGATATTTCTCTCGTGGCCAAACGTTATGTATAACTGTTGTTTTAGATTGTTTAAACACACTTTTATAATTTTAGTGCAGAAAACAATAGAGTATTTTATTAAAATGACTGTTTATTATACTGACAGTCGATGAATGACAGTTGTAAAAATGTCTCATCTAAAACACCTCGTGCTTCGTGCTTTTACGCTCTCTCTATTAAAACTAAATTAGGTATATCTTTAATTGCCGGGGGGGGGGAGGGGGACCACAAAACTGGTTGGCAACACCTATTTATAGGATGTCTGGGATCTATACAATATATATCAGAAGTCAGAATGAGGTGCGCTATTTTTGCAAACGAACATCCCCTTGGAGCCTCGTCTATCTGGATTAATAAAATTAAACGTGGTCGCACTAATTTCACCGATGATCAGCGTGAGGGACAGCCTTTTACGGCGATGACTGAAGATAACATCAGCGTATGATAGAGACTGACTAAAAGAGAGACCTACCAGCATATTCCGACAACCTTATACATTGGTATGAGTTAAGAGCTCAAAATCCTCCATGGACATGGAGGCTTTGTGCCTGTTGGATAGCTCATAATTTGACAGAGACTCAAAAACTACCCCTAAAGACGAGTGGGCAAAGTGCTTTTCTCAGTGGCTGCATCGGATGCAGCGGTGTATTAAATGCAAAGATAAGCGGTGATGTAAAATAACACTATTTTAAAAAGATATAGGTATGAAAACTAATAACTTGCTAGTTTGCTTAGTTTTTGATTCTCTAAAAACTTTTAGTTTGACCCTCGTATTATTTAAGTAATTGATAAATTTGATTTCGTGTGATGTATATTTCCCCCCTAGTAAAACAAATAAGTATTAACTCGATAACAGTCAGAGTTAAGAAACTAGTTTCTTAGATTTGTTTGACCTAAATAACCATCCCTTAAAGTTAAAGGGAAACAATAAAAACAGGTCGTATTGACAATTATTGTGTTACTGGTGGACCGACTTATACCGATTTCTTCCACTAGCAGTGCCGATACGCGCACCTGTACGACTGTACCACATCTCGGACACTGGCGATCAAATATATGAAAGAGGCTCGTTCCTAGCACACAGTCTAAGCTCGTGTAGGTGAACGCGTACTATGCTTGTATGAGTGACATATGACAGGTCGACTGTTCGCGTTTTTGACAGGCGGTAACTGTCAGGTAACCGAGAGGGGGTGGGCGGCGATTTCAGCGGGGAGCAGCAGGAGTGGCCATACTGTACGATAGTACTCTTTATTATACTGTGACTGTACGTACCACTCTATTCTCGAATCGATAAATAAAATTCTTGATAAGGTAACGGCGGCTATCAACGCGGGTATCGAAATCGACGTTCATTACCGCCGCATTTGCAAATACGCATTTTATAGGCAAACCGACCAATTTCCTAAAAAAAGTTACTCACACAAAGGAAGCCTGTTTAGTTTACTAACGCACATATAGGCGCTAGAGAGTGTGAGTGAAAGAAGACGCTCGCTATTTGACAGTTTTTGCCACGGGGCCGCAAGGAGAGGTTGTGTCATACTGACGCGTGACGCTAAACCTAAGTGAACTCCAATTTCATTTAGTAGTTTACGTAATAATTATGAAGTTATGCATTTTAAATTATTGTTTATAGTTTTCTACAAGACTTCTGAGTACTTTTTACGTATTGTTTAGCCTGGAAATGTGTTTAAAGTGTAAATTAAAAGACAGCGGTGAAAGGCGCCATTTCGTGAGTAGATTCTATTACTGTGGTATACCACAGTAATAGTTAAAGTAGTGATATTAGTTCTTTATGCTTTATTTTAAGTATATGTGATCAGTTATATAATGTCTTACAGTTGTTTCAATCTTGATCTATTCACGCTATCAAAGAACTATTTACGCGGTATGGAAAATATTCAACAAAACCTTAATTTTTAGCAAAAACTTCATTACAGATTTCGTAGTTTCTATGAAAACCGTTAATTGGTCTTTTTTTTTTAAACATTGAAAAAAAGTCTGATGTTTACTTACCAGTTATGTAAACTTGGTTTTAATATAAGGTTGCAATATTTTATTTTGATTTGTAATGAAAATACATCTGTATGCCATTGTTTTTATTGGTCGGAATTAGATTTTATAATACTCCAATTTATGCCTATTACCGATGGTACGATCAGATAACCCTCGGTTATAGAATATATAAGAATCTATTACCGATCCATGCAATATTTGTTTGGGTCAGTAATAGGTTCCTATAGAAGTATCTATTACCGAGCGACATATTAGTCTTGTATCAAAATATGACATTTCGTGTACCGTAAGTACAGATTTCTTAGGTGAAACTGAGTCTTCTGTGGGTAATCATAAAGGAGGATAGTATAGGTATATATGTATTTGTCATGATTTGTATATTCAACCGTCGGGTATTAAGCTCCGAATTTTGAGATGGGTTTCTATTTACCGATTGGCAGAAAAACACTGTCATTCATACCCTCGGTAATGAAATCTCAATTCGCGTTAATAGAACCGCAGCCTGTTCATTACCACGGTAATAGAAAATTTAGGTATGTTGGCTTCAATAATTATTTTATGACATATAATAAACTAAAATGATCCAAAATCTCTTCAAAACGAATAGTTCAATAAATACTCTTCCATAAAAAAAATGTTTGTGGTCGTTAATGAGCTTTGATACCTTTAGTTTTTTGGAATCTTTTGAAATCTTCCTTAAGTACCACGTTAATAGGCGCCATTACCTTAAAATACTATTGTTTCAGTAGGCCAGTGCGCTCAGCAGCATAGCGAAGCTGCGTGTTTTGGACAAGTGGCACTGCACGAGCTCGACGCTGTCGACACCCGAGGCCCGCGATGGTCTGCTGCGCTTGTACCAGCAGTGCTTGCTCAAGTACGCACACTTCCTCTATAACCCAGGTAACTCATATTCTATTTTGCTTCTCTCTCTTTGTTTTAGTTCTGTATGTTCATTACCTATTCTGTTTTTGTTCTTGTTTTAGTTTTAAGTTTAGTTATAATTATGGGTGCCCTGAAAATCAGTGCCGTGTCTCTTAGATACGGTCTACGCTGAGTGGCATCCTATTTGGTATAACAGTACCTAATGATTCACCTGCACCTAATGTATCTTGTTATATGTTTTATGCCAAATAAATATATTTTCTTTCTTTCTTTCTATTCTTTGGTTTTCGTGTTCGTTGAAGCGTTTCCTTTTTTCCAGCAGTTTTCAAAACTTGGTAAGTATATTGTAATGTAAACATTACGATAGTATTCTTTATTAATTATACTGTGCTTATAGGTACTAAAAATACCGATGACGCGCGATTCAATAAAATGTCAGAGAAATAAGGAAACAAAGCTTTCAATATGTCCATACCATGTTTTATATCGAATTAGTTATAAATACCTGTCTGGCCATTTATGACGACGAGCCATTTAAATTATTTAATTTAGGACAACGCTTGAATACTTATATCCGCTTATAATCTCGTCTATCAATAAATAATACGGGATAACTTGCAATAGTACCCAACACGTGTACGCTCGACTGCCATTTGTACATCGTAACGACTTAAGAAATCTATTTACAATTACAATTTAATTTTATTTAGCCTTAGAATTTTTCCAGCATATCTTGACCCCGGGATTCGTTATAATTGGTCGTGGTTCAGAGTCGGTCTTTGAAAGAGCGGGTTGACAACGTAGCATCCACAAAAGTGCTGTTTCATTACGTGAGCTTGCCACGTGCTAATTGTATAGGTATCGGTTGTTTATAATAAACGACGAACGGATCACTGCACAATAGGTAACGATGTTCTTGTTTCCATTGATGTCTGTTGTTACCATTAAGTCGGCATTCACGCATAACTAATATGTGTGAAAGTCAAGTTTGTGGTATTTACTCGTAGTAGCAGTGTTATTGCAAATATGAAATTTAACTCTTAATTATATTATAAGATTTACAAGTGATAACTTCATATTTATCTGCGTATAACAGTATTGACTAAAATAACACAATATTTACGTTGGTTACCACTAAGTGAAAAGCTCAGTCGCTATTTCTGATAACAATTAGGAGGACTAAGTCAGACGTTGTGCCATGGATGATGGCGACATTTGTTAGTGCAAGGGAACAGTTGCTAGGCCTTCGGTCACCAGTTACGTCAACTAGGCGTTACGTTGCGTTATTAGCATAGAGGAATAAGTAAGAATAATAGTATTGACGCGTGATTGTCGTTGGATGTCACTACAAATAACCCGCATTTACTGATGTATGGAGTTATAACTCTTCCCTTACTTATTCCTCTATGGTTATTAACAGTGATCGGAGTTATGGGAGCAAAACTTTAACAAAACTTGCTAAGTGGACATTATAGAGTGCTTACAGCCCTGAAAATATTGATATCCTTGTAGTAAAGTATTGTAAATTTAACACTGATCTGAAAATAATAATCCTTTTTTTTTTACGTCAGCTCGAAGGTTTTGTTAAAGTTTTGCTCCCTTAGTGCCGAGCTATAGCGGTGAGGTGACAATGGGGTGTTGACTAACGCTTACCTTGTACTGCATGGTTTAATAGTATTACTTTCCTATGCTATTATCAGCATTTTTCACTTGGGATAAGTGTCTCCTTACAAAAGCCTTCATCACCGATGCACTTGACCTCGTTCGGCACAATCGCCGTGACAGCAGCGTTTAACCTTACTTGCTAAGTACATTCGTGGCTCCGTAGCCCATTTTTACCCGACAATCCAACGCAAATACGGGTACAATGTGTTTATCGGTACTTACATCTACGGATGGGGCCTATAACCGGAGTATAAAATTGAACTGTAGGGTGTAGGCTCCTCAAACTTGTAAACATTTCTTCAGTGACATTTAATAAATACATTTTGTTTTAATTTTTAAGAGTAGTCGATATACTTACAGGTACAAAAGTTACAATTTAAAAATATCATAATACGTGTTCATGCAGATGATATTTGCTTATGTTAGGCTCCACCCGTATATGCAAAAATATACCTAATATCATCACAACTAAGATATTTAATGTATAAAAGTTTGAAAACTTCCTGGACAAAAAGTAACAAATAATAAATCTTTTAGCAAATCGACTTATATAGATGCTTTAACACTTAAAATAAGACAGTAGGGTTATGTTTAAGTATATAATTTTGAATTTATAATTAATTGGTTTCAATCTAAAAGTCAATCTGTTGTAACCCCTATTTACTAAGCTTTTTTCCTTGGTTTTCCACAAGAATCAAGGGACTCACATACGACAAGTGCCTTTTTAGACTTATACGTATCAAAAAAGTCCCTGTACTGCGGTACGTAAACGCGAGACGCTCCAGGCAAGCCACAGTTGGTTAACGCGGCCTCTATTTCTAGGTGATCCAACTCCTTGGCAACGCACAATTCTGATAGATATTCACGCCACTTGTCCCAGTTCAATTGAGATTTACTGAAACAAACTAGTGTTTAGCCCATTTAACCCTATGTTATAACACCGATTCTTTTTTTTTGGCTGTTTCTAGTGGGTAAGTGACAATATAACAAAATATCCCGGAAAATCCGGGAGTAAGAATTTTTTGCATTTAGGGTTATCTGGGTTAGGGTCATGTAACTACTGTAGTCAATTAGGTCGACTATGAGCCCATGTAGTTTCGCTTTATCTGTCTCTCCGCCAGTATGCTCCTTGACTATTGCAACTACAGAATAGAAAACTAAAATTTAGCATAGATGTTACGTATATCATGAACTCCTATAGAACGGCAGAAAAACCTTCAAAAAACGTTCTAAAAGCCTTCCTCCCATACAAACAGTATGTTCTATTTATTTTTCCCCTCACTAGCTCAGAAACACGTGTTTTGTCCTTTAATACCAGCGGGTAAAAACGCATTTTATCCACTAGTGGGTAAAGTAATTTGACCTTGAATAAAGTCAAATTAACTGCTTTTAAATTGATAAAAGTAGGTGAATTTAGTAATAAAGATGATTTACCACCTGTGGAACTACTGGAAGCAGTGATAAACGCATTTTTTGCGTTGTAGTTTCCTCGCTATAGTGAGGGGAAAAGTTTTGTGTTACACTCGGGTGCAAATGTATTTTACTTCTCGTGTGTTAAAAAACTCGCAAGTTCAGGATTATATTCTCGAACCACTCGCTTCGCTCGTGGTTCAACTATAGAATCCTTTCACTTGCTCGTTTTTCAATTCCACACTCGGCGTTAAAATACAACTTTGCCCCCTTGTATAACGTTTTCAGAAATTATCACTCCGAGTCAAGAAATTATGTTCGGGTGTCCTTTTCCAACTTTTGAACCATAGGACCAAAAATATTATCCATGCCAATCCATACTAATATTAAAAATGGGGAAGTGTGTGTGTCTGTTTGTTTGTCCGTCTTTCACGGCAAAACGGAGCGACGAATTGACGTATTTTTTTAAGTGGAGATAGTCGAAGGGATGGAGATTGACATAGGCTACTTTTGTCTCTTTCTAACCCTCGACTTCCCTAAGGGGTCCCCCCACATCTGGCGTCTCGCGAGCGTCGCGTCGAGGCAACTGTATGGGCAAAGCCTGACGTCGCGACGTCGACGCGGCGTCTTTTTCCATACAGTTGGCCCGACGCGACGCTCGAGAGACGCCAGATGTGGGGGGGACCTAAAATGGGGAGTGGAAGTTTGTATGGAGCATTCCACAATTTTCGAATTTAACACGAGCGAAGCCGCGGGCAAAAGCTAGTAAAAAATAAAAGTTATGAAAGTAGATCTTAATAAAACCTTAGTGTGTTTTCACATTATCCGATCCTATATTCGATATCGGATCGGATAGTGTGAATACGCACTTAGACTCATAGAAAACTACATAATATTGCAAGAAGTATTTTCAAAAGATGCACGCACAGTCGCACACGTACTACAGTGCACTACAAGCTGCGAAGGTTATTAGATTTATTAGGATTACTCTCTTAAGCTAACGACTACATTTCATATTTTTGAGTACTACTTTTTATTGTTTGGTTTGAAAGAACTCAATAATAAAAGATTCACGTATTTAAAAAAAAACTGCTATTTTAACGCGAAAATCCCTTTTTAGGGTTCCGTAGTCAACTAGGAACCCTTATAGTTTCGCCATGTCTGTCTGTCCGTCCGTCCGTCCGTCCGTCCGTCCGTCCGTCCGTCCGTCCGTCCGTCCGCGGATAATCTCAGTAACCGTAAGCACTAGAAAGCTGAAATTTGGTACCAATATGTATATCAATCACGCCAACAAAGTGCAAAAATAAAAAATGGAAAAAAATGTTTTATTAGGGTACCCCCCTACATGTAAAGTGGGGGCTGATATTTTTTTTCATTCCAACCCCAACGTGTGATATATTGTTGGATAGGTATTTAAAAATGAATAAGGGTTTACTAAGATCGTTTTTTTATAATATTAATATTTTCGGAAATAATCGCTCCTAAATGAAAAAAATGTGCGTCCCCCCCCCTCTAACTTTTGAACCATATGTTTAAAAAATATGAAAAAAATCACAAAAGTAGAACTTTATAAAAACTTTCTAGGAAAATTGTTTTGAACTTGATAGGTTCAGTAATTTTTGAGAAAAATACGGAAAACTACGGAACCCTACACTGAGCGTGGCCCGACACGCTCTTGGCCGTTTTTTATTACTACTTCGAGCAAAAAGAGCGTAAGTTACAAACGTCAAGACTCAACTTAATGACGTCATATGTGTTGTTTAATACACCTAAGAAAACGACAAATTAATTCCTAAAAAAAAAGTTTTAACAGTCAGCTTAAACAGTTCGATATCTGTCAAGTGTCACTGTCCACAAATATTGAATAACTACGAGCTATGGAATATAGAAGTATAAGGAAGGAAATCTGTCAAAGTAGAACAGTCGAAAATTGACGTGTCAAACCCTTATGTACCTGCAATTGCAGCGCCACCTATCTATGGTTTTATATGTGCACTTCTGATACTTATAAAGCTTTCGCTCCTTACCTCTAATCTCCATACTACGAGCGTTGACAAGTGTCACAGTCAAACTCAAGTGACTTCCCAATTGGACTTTCGTTTGACCCGTGGAACATGGCGGATCGTCCTCCGATATATTTTTTTATTTTTGCATTCTGCTGTTTAATGTATAAGTTTGATAGGATATTATGCAGTGAATAGCCTGCGCAAAGAGTGCATTTAATGAAGAATTCTTTTGGAGATACGAATAACCAATTCTACGGACATCACTCGGCAGTTCGTGGTCCCGGTCGCCATCATGCTTTGTACTGCTGCTCCAGCTATCCTCCAGTGCATCACGAAGGCCTCGTTCGCAAAAAAACTACCTATACTGTTTTATATATCTCTGTAATTTAATTGACATTGGCAAAGTGCCCTGGTAGCAGAAAGCCATTATTATACGAATAAAAAAAAGACTTCCCAATTCCCAACCGGAAGATTTTTTTGGTTATAATTATAACTCCAGCTCCGAACAACTATGTAATGTCACTTCCCCTTTGAACTATTTTTAAGAATTGTTTACTAAAAATATGGAAAAAAACTATTAAAAATTATATTTTTGTGATCCACAGGCGTATATCTCGAAATGGTTTTCGAATTAGGGACATTGAAAATTTTGAAACGTTGTCAACTGTACGTGATGCTTACTAATAGCACAGTATAATAAAGAGTACTATCGTACAGTACGGCCACTCCCGCTCCCCGCTGAAAGTGCCGCCCACCCCCTCTCGGTTACCTCGCAGTTACCGCCCGTCAAAAACGCGACCAGTCGACCTGTCATATTTCACTCGTACAAGCATAGTACACGTTCACCTACACGAGCTTAGAATGTGTGCTAGGAACGCGCCTCTTTCATATATTTGATCGCCAGTGTCGGGGATGTGCTAATAGCTTCCTTTCGAGATCGTTTTATTAAAAAGGTATTTTCCAACTACTTTCAGTTATACCTATGTATGGAAAGCCTATTTAGGACGGCATCTATACCCGTATTTATTCCATATGATTCCCGTGTCAGTCATAGTGACGCGTCTATCATCTATTATGTTGCTCTGACGCATCCAGTAGTCGGAGCAGTACAGAGTGATGGCGTCTCTAGGACAGGACCAGTCCAGCATCTTGGCGAAGGAACAGAATTGCCCTTCAAGTGTAGCAACGTACAGTTCTTCCGTGTCTTCCATTACCACGTGTTCTTATCTGAAATGTAGGTGCCACATCTTTATTATTGATTTATTATTCTTTATATATGGGGCGAATACCGAGGCACCAAACTATCAACGAGCTTCTCCGACGCGCCTTGGCCTCAGCTAATATCCCCAGCGTTTTGGAGCCACCTGGTTTAAGCCGTACAGATGGCAAGCGGCCGGACGGCCTAATACTGGTCCCATGGGCAAAAGATCGGAGCCTGTTGTGGGATGCCACATGCGTTTGTACCTCTGCTCCCACGCATGTCAGCCACACGAGCAATAAGGCAGGTTCCGCGGCCGGGACCGCTGCCAAATTAAAACATACCAAATATGCGAACCTGGGACCAGTTTACGACTTCGTGCCGGTTGCCGTCGAAACGGCTGGACCTTGGTGTACCGAGGCCAAGAAGCTGGTTGCTGAGATTGGGCGCCGGTTGAGGGACAGAGGGGGTGACCCCCGGGCTGGATCTTATCTGGTCCAACAAATATCCCTTGCCATTCAGCGTGGCAACGCAGCTGGCATATTTGGGACATTTGGGCCAGGTAGGGAACAATTCGGGGGCAGTCGGTAGTCCTTGGCGGGATTATTTGTAATATTATTTTTCTCAATATTTGTTATTATACTGTTTATTTAAGTTTAGATACATTTAGGTTTACTTATTTAGTTTAATTTGTTAGTTTATTTTAAGTACCTAATAGTAATTGTATTTTTTTCCTGTAATAAAAATTTTATCACTTTATTGATTTTTACACAATCATCTTTTTAAGTTTTTACACACATTTTAATAAGTACCTTTTTTATGTTAAGGAAAGTTTTTTTTTAATAACTAATCCACGACCGCTAATAAGAAAATATCTTGTTAGAAATACTTACTAAGTTTTATTGTCACTCTTGGCAAAAAGGGGTTGAAAAAAATCCAAATTGTGACATTGCAGTGACAGGTTGCCAGCCTCTTGCCTACGCCACAATTTAACCCATGTTCCATATCGCACAGTCAACTTCTGCGACACCCACGGGAAGAAAGTGGGTGGTGAAGTTCTTACCCCGTCACCAGACGGGATTTCATTTCAATGTAATAACTAAACTCGAATAACGTAGAATATTTGTGAGTGTGAACGGGAAAACGTCCCATTTTGCCGATTGATATAGCCGCTTTGTCAGTTTATTCATGTAAAGATACAAGTTAATCTCGCCTTAATGGTAACCGACAAAGTGGAACGTTTTACTAAACACACTCACATTTATACCTACGCGTAGTATTTGTATAGGTATTTATACTTTTTTTGAAGTACACATGAAATAGTTATTTGTTATACAAGGGGGCAAAGTTGTATTTTAACGCCGAGTGTGGAATTGAAAAACGAGCAAGTGAAAGGATTCTATAGTTGAATTTTGCTATCTGTTTTCGAATAGCGAAAAAAAGTAAGCCTTTAACAGTCGGTGTGGTGAAAAATTATTTGTTTTTAATAAGCTGGTTGGTAGCTAAGCTAAGAGTTTTGCATGATTCACGGTTAGTTTCATTAAATAGATAGATATAATTCTCTTTATTGACACACCTCAGCAAAAAGATACAGCGGAGACAAACCAAAGGATAATAAATAGAGGAAGACAACAGGCGGTCTTATCGCTAAAGAGCGATCTCTACCAGACAATCTTTGGGTAGACTTATAGCCCTTATAGGTATTGACCAGGATATAGACCGTGAATACCTTTTTGATTTTTGTTGAGCTCCATAAATTTCGACGCAGCTACATGCTAATTATTCCCTAACCGTTTTTAAATTACATTAATTAATAATTAGGTATTAGTACATTGTGCAACAAGGGGAGGGGGGGAGTCATCACACTTGCAAAATAATAAATATGTAAAAAGATAATAATAAATCAATATCGTACTAGAAATTTCATAACTTCCTTGGGAGAACGATTTTTCTATAACTTCCTCTCCGCCTGCGTACAAAACCACATTTAGTGTGCGAGTGCGATGAAAATTAATTTATGGCTGTCATGGTTTAATTTTACTCATATTTATAGCTCAAAACTTTGTAGTTGTTCAACCAAAAGTTCTGCTTTGAGCGTGAAGTTCTCAGATTCAGTATAAATAGACGCATGTACGTGAGCTGCGGACTGCGGTCTTGAATCGAGTGACTCTTCATACTATTCTTCGTCATTCAAATATTTGCCTTGACCTTATTATGCTATATTATAAATTCAAACTAAACAGCGGGTTGGTAAGGACAAAGTTACACACTGAGTACATGAGTAGTTACAATATTCTTTCACAACCAAAATATTCAACATTATTTATATTTTACCTTTACGCAAAGAAGAGTTTTTCCAATAACATCTAATATTTTCTCACAGTATTAAATCTGACAGTGGAGATGGAATATTGAAGCATCGAATCATGGGTTCATAGATTTACTATAACGCAGTAAAAAAATATGACACTAGGTATAGGTACATAGTAGGATAGTTAGAACCTACTCGTATAATTAAATAGACTACAATACTTAAGCTTGTTGACGACATCTTCATAGATAAGTAATATAAATGACCCATTTCTTGCAAAGATTCATATAGAAAAATAAATTATAATTAATTCAACAATTTAAAATGTACATATTTTAAATAAAACTCAAAGTTAAAAAAAAATATAAATAATTCCCCTACAAGGGCTTCATGGAAATGGAAAATATGGATTATAGGTGTCTGGTTAAACAATATAAAAACCGGCCAAGAGCGTGTCGGGCCACGCTCAGTGTAGGGTTCCGTAGTTTTCCGTATTTTTCTCAAAAAATACTAAACCTATCAAGTTGAAAACAATTTTCCTAGAAAGTCTTTATATAAAGTTCTACTTTTGTGATTTTTTCATATTTTTTAAACATATGGTTCAAAATTTAGAGGGGGGGGGAAACATTTTTTTTTCCTTTAGGAGCAATTATTTCCTAAAATATTAATATTATTAAAAAACGATTTTAGTAAACCCTTATTCATTTTTAAATACCTATCCAACAATATATCACACGTTGGGGTTGGAATGAAAAAAAAATCAGTCCCCACTTTACATGTAGGGGGGGTACCCTAACAAAACATTTTTTTTTTTCACTTTTTATTTTACCACTTTGTCGGCGTGATTGATATACATATTGGTACCAAATTTCAGCTTTCTAGTGCTAACGGTCACTGAGATTATCCGCGGACGGACGGACAGACTAGACATGGCGAAACTATAAGGGTTCCTAGTTGACTACGGAACCCTAAAAACGGTTTATCACTATGACGATTGAGGAGATTGTGAAATTACCCCCTACTTACTTCACTAAGTTGGAACCTGTAAGTTAATAGGACTCTAGCATTTGGAGGATCCTAGAATATTTAAATCATTAATCAAATCAAATCAAATCAAATATCTTTATTGCAGTAATATTACACATTACATATAAATGTAGCAGGTAATACAGACCCTGTAAGGGCATAGCAACTTACATATTGTAATTATGTACTAATTATAATTACAATTATTTCTTATAAGCTAATGATATGTCTATACCTACATATAGACATCTGCACTATAACTATACATATTTGTAACATTGAGTGATTTTAATTATTTTTCCAGGAGGCATCATCAAAAAATTCTTTCATTGTATAATAGCTTTTATCTAACAAATATCTATTCAAAGCGGTTTCAAAAAGTTTGGGTTTTGCTATTGATTTTATTGTTTGTGGTATTTTATTATAAATTTTTATACACATTGTGTGGGGTCCTGCGTGGTATAGTGTGATATAGTGTGACTGTGAAATTAAGACTGTTAAGTATGCACCTCTCCTGAGACTTATTATAGTTGAACCGTTAATTAATAACGGTAGGCTACACGTATCGGATCTAGGCCAATGATAATAGGTGATTGATTTAAAATCTAAAAATTATGCATTTGACCCCAAGTATAATACTTTACCATCTTAACGTATTAGCAAAAAATCGGGGAATTATAATCATCTAGGTACCTACATCTAATTGCCTAGCTACTCAAATATAATTTTGATTGGAGGAGAGTTTGTAGAAAAGTAAGTCTACTAGACTTTAAAAATATTGGGAGGAGGGAGCAACATAACTGTTTTCATCACACCGAACGGTAAAGGTTCTCTTGAATATTTGCAAAATGAATGAGAAAATTGCATTTTATTGTTACTAGTTTTTGAATTATCAATAGAGCCATTTATCGGTTGGTGTGGTGAAAATAACTTTTTCAACCTATTCTTTTTTTGAAGCACGCTACAAATATTTCCTTTGCTGTGGGGTTTCTATGTGAAATCAATGGAATACAAGAGAATTTTTTGCACATCAAAGAGTTGAAACGAAAATATTTATTTTACCATTTGGTCGACTGGATGATATAAATCAAGCCGACCGCGGAGTTTGCTTGTACAGTCTACTGACGAGAACTAAACCACAGTATAATAAAGAGTACTATCGCACAGTATAGCCACTCTCTGCCTCCCGCTAAAGTGCCGTCCAACCGCTCTCGATAACATCACAATAAGTCAAATACGCGACGCCAGTCTTAGGAAACTCCTAAGATACCTATAAAATAATAATGTATGGAAAACTCGGTAAAGCAAAATTGAATTGCTAAAGAAGAATTTCAGGTACCGAAGAAAACAAAAACAGACGATAATCAACCCTATCAGTCGTCGTCGTCTTGGTCACGCGTCTTTTCTTTTCTGCTATTGACATTCCCCTATACGTTTCCATAGCAACGTCTATTTGTTTAGCAGTTTATTCAGCATAGTAATATTCTAGATTGTTTAAAATTGTTCAGTTCTCTTTAAGTACGGGTAAGTAAAGTTTGATATTACCGGAAGACTACAACATGAGTCAGGCCACGCTAACTTTGCACAAACATGGCAGTATGAATACATACATATTCCTATAATTATTTTTTTAAAGTTTGTAACGTGGCCCCACTCACTACTAGACGATACTACAGTACCAGAATTCATGAAAATAATTTTATATTTTGCCAGCTTAAATAGCACAATGGGAGATGAGGAACAAGCGACTCTTGACGGGCAGTTCCGTGATTTCTCCAAGCTGTACGATAATAAGCGAAGTGGCTTGACTATCACATTGTTCCGATCTGACTTCTGGATGCGCCAGGCCAAAATCCTAGACGACAGGAAACTGACTATGACTGACACAGGGGTGCTGTGGAATAAATACAAGTGATTACAACTCACTATTTTGTATTTATTTTTGTTACTTAAGTACATTTACAGTCTACATACTTGTTTAGATCCATTTTATCAGTCTCATGTTTATAAATATTAAAGTTATGATTATAATTTTTCCATAATTAATTAAGTTGATATTAATAGTTCAGATTTTCATGGACCTTATGGAAATAAAACTTTTTTATAATGTTTAAACTGACAGAGATCAGCGGTAACGGTAGCATAGGGCTGGCAGCTTCCTCGCTCAAAGAATAAGCCTAGCGATACAGCGAGGAAATGCTGCCAGTGTCTACGGCACCATGCCTAAGGAGTTCACCTAGTTTTTAATATTTTTGGTTTAGTTAGGTATTTATTTTAAGATTAAGGTTTAGTTTATGATTAGTATTATTGTTTTTTTTTATTTATAATTATGTATCCAATAAAGAACAGTTTCATTCTTACATTTTATGTGTGTTTTAGCAAATCAGAGCTAGATTGGGACGAATGGTTGCAATTCCTGAGCGAAGTATGTGCTTTGAAAGGCTGGGATGAAGAAAATGTACAAGAAACCTTGACGAACTGTGGATTACCAGGCCAGGGCAACGTCGTTGTACCACAATACAGAGACTTTTTCCTTACATACAAACCTAAAGAGAAACTACCTTTTTGAGTATGTTATTTTAGTCACAGTTTATTTTTTAAATAAATGGAAAGAAAAGTATATCGTCTACGTGTATTTTTAGGGTTCCGTAGTCAACTAGGTCGACTGGGGACTCTTATTGTTTTTCTCTGTCAGTTTATCCGCGCCTTCGCTCCGTGGTCTCGTTAGTGCTAGAAAGCTACAAGCAGATAGTGTATATACTTCAAGGAAAGGATATGTATGTACATACATTACGCGTGGCTACTCAGGGGTAAAACTACATTACCTACTACCCACTACAGGTGTCACGTTTTTCGTAACTTTCATTTTAAAGAAACTTAAAAATTACCACAATGTTGTATGGGAAAATGTTTAAAAACTTCCGTTATATTTATTATAGTAGTGCCCTTATTTTGTTGTCGGCCTTTTCAAATTAAATTTTATGATGCCAAGTTAGTGCCAACGGCCGCCGCTGGCACCATGTTGGACGTGGCCATAAAATGTCGTGTATTTTAGACAATTAGCGCCACTGTGTCACGCACATTGCCAATAGGACGATGAACACTAAACATTCACGTGTGTGTGTGGATTGAGTGAGCACCTTCCGAAAATAAAAAAAAATATGCTGATCATTTAGTAAAAGTTCAAAAACAATTGTAAAACGAATCTCTGAATTTGTAAAAAGATAAATCAAAAGATACAGCCATTAACATGTGCTCACTCAGTTCTCACAAACTACCAACGAAAACAGTGAATATATTCATTTAACATATAATATTTATATACTAACATTTAGTAAAAAATAGGCCAACCTACCTCTATAAATATTAGATCACCTAGTGACGTATTAAATTTTTTACAAATAGTTTCTTATGCTCACTCAATCCACACGCTCCGTCTTGCGTGAGCGACGGGCGACGCGACGCGACGCGACGCGATGCGACGGCGATGGCTCAAGGTCATCGCGTATCCATCGCGCGAAACTTCAGCACTAGCATTTTGGTGATTAGAATCACAAGATTCGCCGTCTTTCACAATGTGCAAATGGTCTAGCGGGTTTAACTTCTAAGTGGAAACGTTTGCGCCATGAGTGTCGTGAGTTCGAATCTCGGCTCACGCAATCTTTTTGCATTTTTATTTACTTTTTTTCTTTTATGTTCTACTAGCTTTTGCCCGCGGCTTCTCTTGAAAGACGGACAAACAAACAGACACACACACACTTTTCAGTTTAATCAGTATGGATTATTTGATTTTGTTTACCTGCTTATTTCTTTCTCTAAGATTCTACTTTCTTATTTTTTTTTAAGACTTTCTACTTTCTTATTTCCGGGTTTTATACTAACAAGGAAAGTTTTAAGTAGCACACAATAATACTGCATTTTGTTTTTATTAACTTAATGTTTATTTTAATCCATACTAATATTATAAACGGGAAAGTGTGTGTGTGTCTATTTATTTGTCCGTCCTTCACGGCAAAACTGAGCGACGAATTAACGTATACTATTTACTTATAACGAATGCTATTTACTTAATGTTGAAATGAAAAAATGTCATACAGTGTAATCCAGTGTTTTTTAATGCTGCCATCTAGTGTCGATTGGCATAACCACTACACTAAGAGCCCTTATTCCTTAGAGCGTTCATCAATTTCGTGAAATAGCCATTGACAGATGGCGTTGGCGCTAGGTACGCGAGCCACCGGTAACGCAACACACAGGCAAGAATGATCTTGATAGTTTCGAATTTAATTGCTAGTAACAATTCTTTTGGTTTCATGTGTTAACTTTTTTGTGAAGTTTACAAGAGATAAGAATATATTATTATTATATGGTACCTACTAATTGTAAGTAACTTAAAATAAACAGTTTCAAAGAGCTGAGCTGTGTGCAAAAAAATACATGTGTTATTGGCCCGGCTAATGAGATCAAACATGGTCGAGTTACGATAAATAGAATAGCAGTTCTGTTATTCATTTCCTGACTCGATCATGTGACCTTGGACATCATCGAGATCGACGCTGCTCATCAGCCCAAATGTAATAAGCCCAAACATAGTGGAGTTATTATGAGTAAAATAGCAGTTTTGTTGACCATATCCTGACTCCACCATGAAAACCAGAACCTCATCCTGGGGGCCGGTTTTTGAATCTCACATATGGGATTTGTCACTAAAATACCGGTTGAAAACAGTGAATTGCTTAGTATTTTCAGTGACAATTTTCTGAATTCGAACGCCTGAGACTCAAAAATCGGTCCCCTGGTCCCGAAATATAATAATAATTCAAACTCTCATCAGATTTCAAGTAAAATTTCTTGGATAAAATTGCATGTGTAAAAATCAGGCGGACCGTATGCCTGTTTGCCACCAACAGGATCAAGATTTGTTTAGTCGCAGTACCTATACAGCACTTCTCAGAACTATCTAGCTGCTTACGCTTACGAGAGCACGGTGCGCCGGACTATCGAACGTAGGTCCAGTGTCTATGAGCGTTGGGCGCAGACTGAACTCATGAACTGAGCAGTGAGCGGGCCCGTGTCAGCAGTGTATTTTATTCGAATTTTATGTGCTTTAAAATAGTACATTACGATACAAGTGCGTAAAAAAGGAACTACGAAACGAGTGGCGATAAATTAAAACACGACCGAAGGGAGTGTTTTAAATCGACACGAGTTACGAATTTCCTTTTCGCACGTGTATCGTACGACGTTTTTCAGTACAGATGAGCCTCCGAAGTTTCGACCTGGCATATAATGAACCACTTCTCGCAGTAGTGCGTAAAAAAAACACCATCTGTACTGAAAAATATCTATCGACACAAAGGTATGTCTTATATGTATTTTTTTTTGTATATGGCAACAATAAGTTCTGGTTTAGGATAATATTATTATTTAAGAGTTACAATAAATGCAGGAATCGCAGGAATTACAATGAACGCCCCTTAAAGAGTAGTCTAATTATATTTTTTTTGTATGGGTAGTTGGGTACCTTTCCTTGTTAGTATAAAAGCCGGAGTTATTAAAAATAAAATTAAAATAAGAATGAAGATTCTTACAGAAAGAAAAAAGTAAACAATCAAATAATAGAAAATAAAAGAAACAAAAATAAAACTGCAAAAGCACGCCTCAGCCGAGGTTCGAACTCCCACCGCTGGCGCGGCGTCCAGACGTCGAAACCGCTAGGCTACGAGCCCGTTGTAATAACTAGTTAATTTTGTGATCCTATTCACCAAAGTCAAGTGCTAGTACATATATCGTAAGGTCATCGCACTAGTGTTTCATATTTTTAGTTCACACTTAAATTTTAATATTTTACGCAGACAATCTCGTATCACCGTGCACATAATCAAAGGCTGTCAATACAAGTTACAAAAGTTGTAATTTCCTTACTTTTTAGGCACATTACTCCTTTGGTCAACTTATGTTAATTTGAATATTTTGAATTTTTATTATAAGAAAATATAAAGAATGAAATGTGAGACTAGTAATCAATCGTTATTTCTCTAGTCCGACCTCTCTACGTATTGAATTTGCTTCTAAAAATCAAATAGCTTGATCGCGCGCCCATCGCCATCGCATCGCGTCGCATCGCCGTCGCGGGCCGTCGTGGGCCGTCGCTTACGCAAGACACTCCCATATGAACACAGCGGTTTGATCGCATCGCGTCGCATCGCGTCGCTTAACATTCGCATGTTCATCGCTAGTTCGTCGCGTCGCATCGCCGTCGCGTTCCGTCGCCCACCTAAGACAAGTCCATAGAGATAGAAGGTTTGATTTCGTCGCATCGCATCGCATCGCGTCGCCGTCGCGGGTTCGTCGCTCACGCAAGACGCTGCGACACACTTTTGAAAAGCCGAATTTTGATGAAAAACATAAGATTTAGACCGCTATTAGATGTGTATAGTTTAGTAAAAGTGAAATGGGAATTTGTAAAATACAAAACGAACCACTAACGTGTCAGGTTTTTTTATAATAAATTTTTGTAAGTGCTCACTCAGTCCACACGTTTTGAGAAAGTTAAAAATGTAAATATCTTACGATTTGTAGCACCTAAGACACTCGAAAGTACTTCAACATTTAGTAAAAATTTTTACTAAATATCCACCATCTAATATTTTATATTCGTTGTCTGGTTTTAAAGATATTCAGACATAACTTTTCTCATACAAATGTATCAAGTAGGGTGACTACACTATGTCGGCTCCTGATTTTCCCCACCTTCCCATTGTCATATTGAGATTGGGGAGTTTCGTTCGTTCAATTTTGATAATATTAAACTAATACCATATTAATTATCCATCTGCAAACTGTTTTTAGGTTATGTTCTTGGCCTAGTGATGATGTGTATTGTGTAATTTTTATCGACGTCAGGATAATAACCATATCGACATGCATGCATTAAAAAGGACATGAATGATAATTGGTAAGAAACAAAGAATATAATACTTCACTAGTAAGAAACCAGAACCTGGTAATCTAAATGCGCTAACAGATGAGCGTACCGGATTTGTAAGTGGGAGCGAGAAATAGTTATTCTTTTCTCGCTCCCACTTACAAATCCGGTAAACTATTATCAAAATTGAACGAAACTTCCCAATCTCAATATGACAATGGGAAGGTGGGGAAAATCAGGAGCCGACATAGTGTGGTCACCCTACTTGATACATTTGTATGAGAAAAGTTATGTCTGAATATCTTTAAAACCAGACAACGAATATAAAATATTAGATGGTGGATATTTAGTAAAAATTTTTACTAAATGTTGAAGTACTTTCGAGTGTCTTAGGTGCTACAAATCGTAAGATATTTACATTTTTAACTTTCTCAAAACGTGTGGACTGAGTGAGCACTTACAAAAATTTATTATAAAAAAACCTGACACGTTAGTGGTTCGTTTTGTATTTTACAAATTCCCATTTCACTTTTACTAAACTATACACATATAATAGCGGTCTAAATCTTATGTTTTTCATCAAAATTCGGCTTTTCAAAAGTGTGTGGATTGAGTGAGCATAAGAAACTATTTGTAAAAAATTAAATACGTCACTAGGTGATCTAATATTTATAGAGGTAGGTTGGCCTATTTTTTACTAAATGTTAGTATATAAATATTATATGTTAAATGAATATATTCACTGTTTTCGTTGGTAGTTTGTGAGAACTGAGTGAGCACATGTTAATGGCTGTATCTTTTGATTTATCTTTTTACAAATTCAGAGATTCGTTTTACAATTGTTTTAGAACTTTTACTAAATGATCAGCATATTTTTTTTTATTTTCGGAAGGTGCTCACTCAATCCACACACACACAACATTCACGCCTGCATTTTCGCTGTTTTTTTCTAGTGACAGAAACTGCTTGACAGGCTATATTATTTATTTACTGGCAACTAATATTGCTTTATCTACTCATAGTTTATATTATAACAAACCAGAATGACAAGTTTACGAGGCATTTTTAGGAGAGCATCTCCAGCCTGCGTGCAACTTGCTCTAATATTTTTATCCGCCAGCTTTCCTCATAAAACTGTCACGCTCTGAGCCACGTTATCGCCAGTTAATTGAAAATCAACTCTATAAAGGCCATTGAATAGTTGACGAGAAACGGATATTCCGGGCCCATCTGCGTCTACCTGTTACCTAAGGAGCATTATTATATCCCTATGAATTGTCACAATACATATAATAGGGTTATTTCTCAACATAATATTATTGACATTAAACTGTTTACAAAACTAGAACTAATACTTTTTTACTGTACTGTTTTTTACTGAACTAATACTGTTTTTTACGATACAAGTGCGGGAAAGAGGAAATCCGAAACGAGTGGTGATAATTTAAAAACATGACCAAAAATCCACACGAGTTGAAAACAGTTGCTCTTCGTATATCGTGTACAGTATTTATGTGTAATGTAAATACTATTTTGAATCTACTTTGCGAACTAGGTACTTACTGAGAAAAACTGGTCCATATAAACTACGAAGATATGAGCTCTATATTTGACTTCCATATATTTACATTTTTTCTTTGTCGCTGATTAATATTAACCAAATATGTATAAGTAAGTTCGTGATATTGATGTATCTACATACATTTTGAAATGGAAGTATTCATAGCAATATCACATGTACAGGTAAAACGTGCACAGCGTGCTAACGAGATCCTGAATGGTGGCTGATTTATTCCAATTTCTGTTTTGAGCAATTACTCCTATAGTAGGTAGCCTAAAACTAAATTTTATTTGAAGCTTTGATGCAACGATGAAGCTCTGGGGACCGATTTTTTCAACTGCTCGATTTGGTATTTTAGTTTTCCATACTATTAGGAATTCCAATTATATCTACTACCAATGGAATAAAAACGAGCTGTTTTATGACAAAAATATCATTTTGGCTTTTTACGCACATTTCCGATTTCCTAGAGACGAGATCGTGCGTTGAATTTTAAAATCCAGCTGGTAATTCGTGAAGGATCTATGAAATGGAAAACCGAATAACGAAATCACATTAAATTATTTTTTTTTTTGATGTACAACATAAGGAATAATAATATGTGAAACATACCCTCGACCGTGTAGCCCTACGCACGCTACGGTGCTACGGTACGGTGTAGCATATTAATTAGTAACTATAATAATTATTATTACTCATTGTTGTTCATAAATATTTCTAAATGACAATAGGAAGAGAATAGGAAACTAAAAACAAAACCCCCAAATAAGTCTACAATAATATAGCTATCTACTTTGATATTTAATATAAGTACTTTCAGAACCTTGCATTAAGGAAAACAACACAGGATGTGTAACTTGTGTAACCCAACTGTGAACTGAACGCTACGATTTTTTTCTCATTATGTGGCAAAGTATGTAGCTCTAATTATATATATTATTTTCAGAGACAGTGTATTGCAACGCGACTTTCGATTCATATCTGTGTTGGCCGCCCACGCCGGCGGGCGAGGTGGCCAGCCAGCATTGCCCTCCGGCCCGCTTGAGTGACACCTCCCGTAAGTTTACCTACTGTTTTAAATGTTGTACATTAAGATTACTATTTGAAGGCGCTGATCTTTCTCTGCATATAAAATGAATATCATTTCCCTTTATTTTACACTATCCAGTAACACATCAAACTACCAATGGATTATCTATCTAAACATATACTTAGTCAATTAGTCGTATTCGCAATCATAAAAATATATTCTTTAACAACATATTCGAATTAGTAGGCTCTGCTCTCTACAGACTCATGAATAGTACTAATTTCGATGGTATAACCAAATAACTTATGGGGGACGGTTTGGAATGGTATTGATGTACCTGGGTGTCAAGATATTTTCTTTCTCCACACGACTTTACTTCTCTAAGTAACAAGCCCCTCAAATTCTAAGAGAAGGGACGCTTAACACGTCATCGTCACTGCGATTCCGTACGGTCTCGATTTTAGGCAGCGGTGTGCCCGACCTGTTAAACTATCTACCCTCCAGGTTGTATGTAATATAACCAGATTTAGTTATTGTTTGCATAATATGTAGGTTTCGCGTACCGCCAATGCGAACCGAGCGGACTGTGGCAGGGCCGGCGGGCGAACGAGTCGAGCGCCGTGGGGTGGACCAACTACACACCCTGCTTCCCGCAAGAGGTTCAAAATCTCTTCGTAAAGGTCTACGACAACGAACACGTTGCACAGGTGCAGATTGAGAATCACATTTTAGAATGGACTAGATATTTCCCTTTGAGCCATACGCAAACTTTTACTCTGTTACCAGTGACTTTATTATTCATTCAGACTAATAATATGCCTGTCGTGTGCAGATCAATTTCAAGGAAATAAATATCAAATATGTGCAAAAGCAATATTGTTGCGTAAGTTTCCATAGCAATGTGCGGCAAACTGGTGACATGGTACACTCGCTCGGTGGTCAAACAGGAACTAGACGCTCTCTCGACCAAGTCATCCATAATATGGCATTCGCACAATAAGTATTCACTACGGACTCTTATACGCCGCATACGTTTACCCCACATATGAATATGACTTAGGTACTTCCTTTTTTAATCAACCTTAACCAGAATAAATCATTAAGAGGATACGGTAGCGAAAATGCTAAAATGAAAAGGAGCTCCCCTTTCAACTTGGGAATTTTAGTTAAATATACAAGTGTTATTAACTAGATTTATCGAAAAAAAATTGTCCATTAAGAACAACTCAGTCAAAAGATATTTCAAAAAAATCTTTAAAATCGAGGTTCCGCTCTCGACTCTTTCCTCCTTCAAAACTTAATCAATCGGAACAAAATTTGAGAATCTGAATAACAATGAAATAATCTATGTCGGACCGTTTAGCTTTTTTGGTTAATTGTTACCAATCTTGAGTACGAGTACTCACCTTTTTTTGCGCCACAATGAAAAAGGCCGTTTTTGGAAAATTTTGATTGGCTCTAGAGTCTTTAAAAAGCAGAATATCAAAAAAATCAAAACAGTCCGACATAGATAAAAATAGTAATAATCTGTGTTGAAAAAATCATTGCTCTATCTTCAAAAACCAGGGAGGAAATAGTCGAGAGCGTTTGTATGGAGAATTGACCCCTACCATTTCTCCTAACAGGCGTTCATGATTCGTGCCTACATAAAATACTAATGAATTTATATGTTTCCAGCTAAAGTTCGAAATAGCACTGCGCACTAGATACTTGGAAATCGCTGGCTTCAGTATATCACTCGTCGCTTTGTTGGTGTCTCTTTTTATTTTTTCTTACTACAGGTTAGTAGCTGTTCACTGATGTACTTATTTAACAATAAAGCATTATTACACAGTAAAGTGATGACAATAAAATATTGCTACTTAATCTCTTTTAGGCTCGGGACGCGACTGTGTGTACTTTTAGGTAGAATAGATATAGCGTATTAACGCCAAGCAATAATATAACCACAGAATATATAATAGTACAAGTACAGAAGGCTCACTGCTTTGATGTTTACGAAATGCCGCCTTTTTAAATACCTACAAAATTCTTACAAAGAAACGAGCCGCACGTGCGCGGCGTCCGGCGATAGGGTTACCTATGGATTAAAACGAATTAATACTCACATAAAATGTTATACTATTATATTCAAGTCTTGGGTACTTTCTAAGTATATATACTGTATTTATATATTTTTGTTCAAGTTCCAACATTACAAGCCTTATTGAACTTTTTCGTGGGACTTAATTAGTAGTAGATCTGTGTAAGAATGTCCTATGGTATTTATTTTATTCATGATGTCTATTTAACTAAGTATTATTAGCCATTCGACACGCGGACATCGCATATGATCCTTAAAAAAACTCGCGACGTAAAGTAACAATAGAAAGTGCGAACGTGCATTCCGTGAGAACGCGCGCCACCCCTGAGTAGGCCGCGAACTCGCGGCCGCCAGGATGTACTTGTAGCGCGGCGATAGAATCGCGGAGTGAGCCGCCCCTGATATAACTGGATTTTTAGTCTACATACACCAATTTAAAGTTTTTTTTTACATTATTATATTATCCAAATCGTTAGCTTTTGTAATGTTTACAGTCAGACGACTGTTTTCCCGAACGTTTTTGTTCCACACTTAAGTACTTAAACAATTGAGGTTTTGTTTTCATCTATATATAATAAAGCACAGTTTTTACACCTTGCAAGAGTTTTACAATGCAAATGAGTACTATTTCCAGATAATTAAATAAATAAATACACTATATTATTTTGCTTACATACAGGAAATAGATCGGATTATTATATTTAGGATTAAGTACTTAGTTATAAGATGCCCTGTTTCTTTTAAAATATGTGTACCATATTGCAATACCCTGTCGTGTATCATGTTGCTATGTAACCATATTGTACCTAGTGTAAGATCTGTACACCAACATGAGAGCAATAAAATTCTATTGTATTCTATTCAGAAGATTTGTACCAGGATATGATTGTAAATTAATAAATTGAGCTTTAAAACTTCATTTAAGAACTTATAATAAATATATACAAGATGTAGGTCTAGTCAAAACTTTTTGTCCAGGTCTTTGCGCAACAGCCGCACACGGATCCACAAGAGCCTATTCAGTGCCATGGTGCTGCAAGTGTTGATCAGACTGACCGTTTACATCGACCAGGCGCTCGTGCGCAGCTGGCGGACCGACCGCGCCGCCAACGACACCGCCGCTCTCAAGGGAATCGACAATATGGTGAGAATTACCTCTCAGGGACGCTCCGGGTCTTCTGCCCTATTATGCGGAGCTCGGCCTTCTGCGAACGTCACATTTAAACAGTCTGACATTATAATCTCTAATCGGAATTTGAACTCAGGCATCGCCATCACATTACTTAACAACAGAAAGCTCTTCGAGTCGGTTTTGCTTCAATTAATTATTAAGACTAAGAGTTGTCTTACAAAATCGAACAGTACTTTAATTGCAGTAAGCAAGCTAAACAAAATGTCTTTACGAATTTTTATCTTATGAGTCGTTATCTTTTTTGAATGAGTGTTATCGTTAGCTTTTTACTTAACGCTGTGAAGTATAATTTAATGTAAGGTAACGGACCCAATCATGGACAGTTTAAGAAAAATTTTCGCCTGTTATTGATATTTCACTCATGAATGTAAAAATTCTACCGCTAAGCGTGTTAAATCTTGAATGTTCTATCCTTCTTTTACATTTCAAGCGTATTGCAGAATAGATACTCCCATTAGTTTCTTCATAGTTAACAAATTAAAACTAGGTGTTTTTTCTCCAATTATGGACGGCAGTTCTCCAGTAATGGATCCCCCATTATGGACAGTGAAATAAGTTTAAAATTTCACTTTTAAATCCAACTGATACTCAATGAGTCAATTTTATATAGGTACCATAAATACAATTAGTTTGAGTTATTTTAACATAGGATTGTTTCTTATAAATTTTGGTTTTGTAAATTTCACTTTTAAATCCAACTGATACTCAATGAGTCAATTTTATATACCATAAATACAATTAGGTTGAGTTATTTTAACATAGGATTGTTTCTTATAAATTTTAAAGGAGGTAGGCAGTCTTTCGGTTCCAGAGTTCCAGTAATGGACACTCGCAAAATAACTCCATTTCTTTATATCTTTGGAGCAACAAACTAGTATGTTTTATACCTTATCTCATGCTTAATGCAGTAAGTAAAACGCATTCAAGTTTACACCGAGTATTATTTTTTTATTATTTTATACATGAACTCAACTCTCTTAGCAACATTACTAAGAATTCGTCTTGATATTTTTTTCAGTAAACTGGTGAATTTTATCTTGTCGCCAAATCCTTCAGAAATAACCAAATTAATTGAAACTTCAAAATGAAACAGCTCTACAACTCTAGTTTATGGTACATAGCCGTCAGTTTTTAGAAACTAATTTTAGATACTTATTTTTGAGGATTTGTGTTTTTTTGTCCATAATGGCATCACCGTCCATTATGGGGTATTTTACCTTAGACGCAAAATGACTGCTCAAACACGCATTATTATAATACTATTGAAAAAGTTTCGAGTGCCCTTGAGATGTTGCTAAGTTCAATTTACTTGTTTCCATCCACAAGATCTTGGGCAAGTTTCGAGGCTAGCACACAACTCTGAGTGGGCACTTGAGTGTTCTGCAGTACCAATATCAAAAGTATCGCACGATTACGTGTTAGATTCGACTGCTTTTACGATAACAATAGATGCTGAATTTTGTCAAATTGGTGCCAAGTTTTAAAGTATTTGCTGAGCGACCGCTTTTGAGCTTTATAAAATGTTAGTGTGGCGAATACATATTGTTCTGTTCAATATTAAGGTAGTGCTATACTAATATGTATGTACATATATTATATGTAATCCGCTATTGCCTTTCCGACTGATAACTGTTCGATTTGAAAGCCGACATTCATAGTACGTAGGTTGAAAACAATTTACAAAAAAAGAAAATTCGTAACTCATGTCGATTTATACATTAGTATTGACTTGGATTTTAATGTACTTATATTTTGCACTTAAGTTAATATTTTCGTTACCAGCGTGAACAATCTAACTCTATGGAAAGGTCTGTTTAATCCTCGCAACGCTTTTCTAAATTCACGCTCCGCTAGTAGTTCAATTTTAGATTGTTTCACTTCTCGGGTAGAGAAATATTGTATATACTTACGCTCGACTGTGTAACTTTCTAGGAAGTAAAGCTTTTTTCACATTTACAAAATCACGTGGGACCTAATACTAAATGTGCCGAATTTATGAATAAGAGAAACATGTGTTTACATTGATCTACATTTTGTATCTTGTGAAATGAAGACAACTCCAACCGAACATTTGGTGGAACAGGCTGATATTCATTCGGACTATCAATCTATTTCAACCTCCCAATGTTAGTCAACCTTTTTGCTATGAGCACAACATAACTCTTATACTCGTAATTTCTTCATATGTACAGTCAACCAATTTGAATCCTAGGCCACTGTAGAACCTTTGCACAGTAAACGTCAATGTGACTTCTTATGGCAAATAGAACATGGTTTAAATGAGACAGGGTTCTAGAGTGGCCTAGGATTCAAATTGGTTGACCGTATATCTTAAAGCCTGTTTTTTTTATTTTCATGGGAAATCGTAGCTATTTCACTCGGGAATTTTGACAAATTATAAAAATACATAAAATTGTATGTCATGTGATATCTATTGGGACTGCCAGCAAGAGCACCTGTCATTTACTCGTACAATCGGATCGACTATTTTTTTTTTCATTTTGGGAATTCCTTTAATTATGATCACCCAAAATACTTTTGTTGACGCATGTTGGTTATTGCACTACACGTCTACCTTACTTTGATTACCTAATTTAATCATTTCTCTACTTTTTGTCAATGTATTTTTGAGCTATCCTGTGTGTCCTTGTATATCAATAAGAAGTAATATCTTTTTCCAGTAAATATGATGAATATAACTATTAACAATACAATAATGCTCTTGTTTTCAGCCTTACCTATGTGAAAGCTCGTACATTCTCCTAGAATATGCTATCACGGTAATGTTCATGTGGATGTTCATCGAGGGCCTGTACTTGCACAACGTCGTCACGGCGAACGCGCTGCGAGAAGGCATTTCTCACATAGTATACTATACCACCGGGTGGGGCTTGCCCGTTATTCTCACGGCAGTTTGGGCTGCGATGTCTGCACTGCACTACAGGGGAGAAGGGGTCAACACGTGAGTAATAATCGAGAAAATCCTGATATACGAGAAATCAATATCTGATGTTACGCAACTAACCTACAAGGTTGACTACTCTGAATATATGTATAGGGTGATATTATGTTTACTCAACAATTTCAACATCTACATATGTTAAAAATATCCACCTGAACGGAAGCTTATTTAAGCATCATCATTCTCTTGCCCTTATCCCAGTCACTTGGGGTCGGCGCAGCATGTCTTTCTCTTCCATACATCTCTATCACTCGTCATCTCATCATTAACTTGTTTTAGTTCCATATCATGTCTCACACAGTCCATCCACCTCTTCTTCGGTTTTCCTCTCCCGTTACTTCCACCACCTTCCACATCCATTCGTAATATCTTTCTCGTCACATGCTTAAAGGCAGCTTATTTAAGCAAAGAGACTTATTTATTTTTATAAATAAATATCTTCCGCAATTATTGCCTTCTTATTAACAAAAGACTAATTATGTATTTTTTTTTTCAGTTGTTGGTATGGATATAACTTCTCTCCGCTTTATTGGATTATGCAAGGACCGCGATTGGGAGTTATATTGGTACGTTTAATAGGGTATCGGACTAGCTTTTATAGGGCACCGATCTTAAAAAACAATCATATTATAACAATAGTTTCTTGTACATAATTTGTAGGTTTTTTTTAATAAATATAGAATTTTTTAGTCTTATCCTATAGAGGTCTCTAAAATACATATAAATAAGTATAATTATGTAAATAAGTTACAATGGTAATCCACCGTAAATATTATTAAATCGCTGATTTCATTTATGTATAAAGTTAAATCATGCATTGATGTACCTAACAGAAAATATTCGTACAGTTATGTGAGGAGTAATGTATACAGCGGTACCTAAAGGTTCGCCCAGAACGCGCGCGACGGGGGTCTCTGCCACTGACACGCCTGCCCATTCTGCCCAACGTTTTACGACTTTACGTTTACCGCATATACCTTCACTAACTGCACAAGTAATTCCATTCATTTCATCTACTTATTCAATCCTAATAATACCTATACTTACTGAATCCTCTAAAGTGGCTCTACAAAATGAAACTATTATACATATAGGTCAGGAGGAAATTATTCAGGTCAAACACATTAATGCAACGTCACATAATTCACTAGTAAATATTGTGTTTTACACGTTGTGTCTATCCTCGTAGCGCCCACCATACAAAAATTTTGCTAGGTAATTTTGATTCTTATTGTACTTGAGATTGAATTCAATTTCATTTGTTCGAAAATGTTTAGAAACAAAAGAAATTATATTTTATTTGTTTACATGAAAGTTAAAATTCCATTGAAACCAAATGTACTTCAGAAAGTACATTTGGCGCCAAGAGGCTATGATACATATCATGGCATAAAATAATTTAGAAATCCACCATGTCTTGGCGCTCCAGGTTTCCATGACCAATCGTCTCTGGGGTAATACTTTGTACGGAATGGTTAACGACCATGAATAATTATTATCCCTTAGGTCAGCAGCAATTTATTGGTGGGAGTCACCGTAACACGTTAAAAACATTTAAAATAATTCATCCATTCGCCTCCCGTTTCATACTCGATCAGGTGATAATTTAAAAGATATTATGAACAAAAAAACCGTCAGCCGGCTGTATCGCGATGGAAAAACCGTCAGCGATTGCATAAGCACGTAAAAAATACACCTCGTTTACAAATCGTCAACTGTAACGGTGATGGTGTCGAAAAAAAAACAGTTACTTATCTGCCTACATAACTACCTGTTCGTATTCACTATTTATTTGTATGATACTAACAATTGAAACAATGTTGGAGGTAAATCTTTAAAAAAATATTGTCTGTACTTTGTCATAAAAGTCATAACCAAATCAAAAATATTTCATAAAAAAATACCAGTCGTTATATCTCGCTTCCATTGTCCTAATTTTTGCCATGGCATAACAGTTATTTGAACACCTACTTATTTATATGACTTTTTAGTATTTTTTTACATGTACTCGCAGTGCTTTTGCAAAGATCTTTCCTTAGCGAGAACACCGCCTGTCTCTTCCCTAATGATTAATAATAATGAATTAAGGTCGCACTCCTGCCGTCGTGTGCCCCACGCCGCGCATTATGGCGTAACATCCGTTGTACTAACGTGACAAATTATTATTTCCAGTAAATCCTCACTAAACAATGACGTTACAGAAGTACCATGGAACTACCTAAGGTGACGGACCCAATCATGGACAGTTTAAGAAAAAAATTCGCCTGTTTTTGATATTTCACTGATAAATGTAAAAATTGTACGGCTAAGCGTGTTAAATCTTGAATGTCCTATCCTTCTTTTACATTTCAAGCGTATTGCAGAATAGATACTCCTATTGGTTTCTTCATAGTTAACAAATTAAAACTAGGTGTTTTTTCTCCAATTATGGACGGCAGTTCTCCAGTAATGGATCCCCCATTATGGACAGTGAAATAAGTTTAAATTTTACTTTTAAAGCCAACTGATACGCAATGAGTCAATTTTATACACCATAAATACAATTAGTTTGGGTTATTTTAACATAGGATTGTTTCTTGTAAATTTTGGTTTTGTAAATTGTTCCTTGTCCATCATAGGAGGTACGCAGTTTTTCGGGTCCAGTAACGGACACTCGCAAAATAACGTCATTTCTTTATATCTTTGGAGCAACAAACTAGTATGTTTTATACCTTATCTCATGCTTAATGCAGTAAGTAAAACGCATTCAAGATTACACCGTGCATTATTTTATTATTATTTTATACATGAACTCAACTGTCTTAGCAACGTTACTAAGAATTCGTCTTGATATTTTTTTCAGTAAACTGGTGAATTTTATCATGTCGCCAAATCCTTCAGAAATAACCGAATGAATTGAAACTTCAAAATGAAACAGCTCTATAACTCTAGTTTATGGTACATAGCCGTCAGTTTTTAGAAACTTATTTTAGATACTTATTTTTAAGGATTTGTGTTTTTTTGTCCATAATGGCATCACCGTCCATTATGGGGTATTTTACCTTACCTATTTTTCAGTCCTAATAAAAAAGACACATTGTCGTTCTGCCTCTACGACGCATTTTCGCTACATACGGGGAATGTTATCTGTTCTGTTATCGGCTACGACGTAGCACTACGTCCGTAGATCATCGATCAAAGTATTAATTAAGGTTGCAAATTAAATGAAAATAGGCTAGTTTCCTACTAGTCAATCAGCTTCTTTTTATGAACTGCCAAAACGATTTGTTAGTATGGAATTACTATGAAATACTGAGGAGTGACGTCACGGTCAATTCATTTACTTTATATTTTTCTCTTTGACTTATTAAATATAAATTATGTTTAAAAATAACTACTGTCCATATTTTTCTTCTTCTAGTACTTTATTTCGTGCACTGCAATAAAATACTTATTTTATTTTAAGTATAGGAAACTAGCCTATTACATGTGTCACCTTACCCTTCGAAAAAGAAGATATTCACTGTTTTTAATCGGGAACCTTTCAAAACAAACATTTAATTTTGAAGGGTTTGAAAGAACAAATGAACATGTTTATTTTTTATTTTTGTCAGTTTAAATTAATAAATATCTATATTTATTTTCAGATAAACCTGTTTTTTCTATTAAATATAATGAAGGTGCTCATTGTTAAATTAAGGAGTAGTGAGAGTTCGGAATTGGAAAAGCTCAGGTAAGTAAATACCATTTAATATAAGTACCAAGTTTTGTTTACACTTGTTGAATATTTAGATACCTTACTTTGCTAAAAGATATAATTGTGCCTCCTTAAAGGAAAAAATTAAACCCTGTAGAGTAGGTTCGTTTATCCGTTTCTCTGTCACAGCAAAATTTGTTTTTTTTTTTTTTTTTAATTATTTTATTACAGAAAACACATAACACAAATTTAAATTTAAATCTTCGCCAAACTGCACAGCAGTTTGTTGGCGAAAAGAGACACTCTTTTTACATATTTTAAGTAACTTAGGTATAGCTATTGTTAGTTACATTTAGGTTTTAATTATGCTATGTTAGTGTGTGACCTTAATGACTAAACTATTTTAAAGATAGTACACAAACTCCTACACACACAGACGTCAGGCAAAAACTAAAGGAATAATAAATATTATTAAATGTAGGTAATTATGGCCGGTTTTCCTGTTAGCGACAACGGCGGCGATGAATAGCAACAGCTGTCCGATAAGCAAAGAATGCACGGCGTTGCAAGTAAGGACCGTTTAGTTTTTGCGTCGCATGTGTGCCACAAAAAAAACAGTTCCGTAACTACATCCATTTACGTTTAGTTAAAATTTGACAGGTACGCAAAATGTAAGTTACTGATCCAAATCGGGGGATTCAAATTTGAAAACAGAAATTTCAAGCTACATCGACTGGACGTTTTTCGTATTTAAAGTTTTCCGCCAATTTTTTTGGTACATTTAGGAAGTTTCATTTTATTTCGATAAAAAAAGAAAATACCAATTTATAAGTTATTTTATTAATAATTTACAATAACAAAACGGAATAATAAGAATGTATGAATTTTCTTAAAACACTTTACTCGTGTCTCATTAAGAGCTAGAAGATTTTGAGTGGAAATAATATTGTTTTGAAAGATCTACACGAACAATATTCAATAAAACTGTCCATTCTCTATAATAATATTACGTACTAGCTGTGGCCCGCGGCTTCGCTCGCGTTAAATTCGGAAATTGCGGAAAGCTCCACACAAACTGGGGGGGTGAACCCATTTTAGGGAAGTGGGGTGTTAGAAAGACCAAAAAAATAGCCTGTAACTCTCTATCTCTTAAGCTATCTCCACTTAAAAAATCACGTCAATCCGTCGCTCCGTGATGCCGTGAAAGACGGACAAACAAACAGACACACACACTTTCCCATTTATAATATTAGTATGGATTGATTGGTTTCTTTATCAAATGTTTAGGAAAGCGGTTCGAGCCGCGCTAGTGCTGCTGCCGCTGCTGGGCATCACCAACATCATCAACATGACGGAGGCGCCGCTCGGCGGCAGCGTCTGGAAGTTCGCGCTCTGGAGCTACACCACACACTTCCTCAGGTCCTTCCAGGGGTTCTTCATCGCGCTCATATATTGCTTCCTAAATGGAGAGGTAAACTATTTTTTGTGTTTGTTTGTCTAATAACGACCGGTCTGGCCTAGCGCGTTGTGACCCTGCTAAGCCGCGGTCCCGTGTTCGAATCCCGGTAAGGGCATTTATTTGTGTGATGAGAACAAATATTTTGTTCCTGAGTCATGGATGTTTTCTATGCATATAAGTATGCATCTATATAAATAAGTATATCGTCACCTAGCACCCATAGTACAAGCTTTGCTTAGTTTGGGGCTAGGTTGATCTGTGTAAGGTGTCCCCCAATATTTATTTATTTATTATAATGAAACGCAACGAGCCCAACACTATACACCTAATACTTTTAGCAGGTATATAATACCAACAATTACACAAGATATGTGGGCACAAATAATCATAGGAACCTAAGTTTAATGAAACGATTTTGATAAAAACTCTATAAAACTTCAGATAGAAACAAGCCGCATTTATGTAACGTGTAAGTAAATAGTTTTATCCGTTTATGTGGTAAAGTTAGTGACTTTTTTCTCAACTTTTTCAAACATAATTTTATTTTATACGATCATAAAAATGAGATTTTTCCCTTAGAAACTATATTTAAAATAAATTACTTACAGTCACAAGTTACAGGCTTGCGATCGGCATAATTCATAATGTAACTAACTTACATTTTAATTAAATAGGTCAGTGATATATTCTTGCGGTTATTCCGACATTTTAAATCTGCTTCCACGAAGAAAATATTGAAACTGTAACAACATTTCGGATGCCTATTCATAGCAGTAATTATATCCAATTGAGTATTTTGCCATTGTAAACATTGACCTTCGCACGCCTTTTTTTGTCCACCCTTAGTCGTGGCCTCCCTCCATTATGTTTGAAATAAGGCTGGGAGCCCAAGGCACTCGAGCGTCCTAACGAGTGCCAGCAGGTACCTGTGAGGGCCATCGTCGAATACTCGGTGTCGCCGTCACTAATCTATTCAAGAATGCGTACATAGCATTCTTTTGTAAGTTGAAATTTAACGTCTTGTGACAACTTTTCCGACTTGTGACACCGGTGCAACATAACTTACACGTGATTTTATAAATAAATATGATGTACTAGAGTTAATATGATCTTGATTTGTTTGTTTGCAATGATTAAATAGCGGATGTTTGCAGATCGATTTGAAAAATGGCTGATCATTTACTTAATTAAACTTCCCATTATTATACAAATAGGTTGGTATTTTGGGGTTGGGGTTCCGTGCCAAAAAGATACAAAAGAGACCCCTATACTGCGACTCTGTCCGTCTGTCTGTCAAATTAATTATAACAAGTAACATGCTTTGACGGATTAAACGGATTTAATATTTAGTCTCTACAACAAATATATTTACAATATATTTAAAAAAAAATCTGAAATACAAAGTTTCAGACTGACTTTCATGAAAACATCCGTACAGTTACCATTTTTAGGGTTCCGTAGTCAATTAGGAACCCTTATAGTTTCGCCATGTCTGTCCGTTCGTCCGTCTGTCCGTCCGCGGATAATCTCAGTAACCGTTAGCACTAGAAAGCTGAAATTTTGTACCAATATGTATATCAATAACGCCAACAAAGTGCAAAAATAAAAAATGGAATTTTTTTATATTAAGGTAGGTACCCTACATGTAAAGTGGGGGCTGATATTTTTTTTCATTCCAACCCCAACGTGTAAGGTATATTGTTGGATAGGTATTTAAAAATGAATAAGAGTTTACCAAGATCGTTTTTTGATAATATTAATATTTTCGGAAATAATCGCTCCTAAAGGAAAAAAAAGTGCGTCCCCCCCCCCCCTCTAACTTTTGAACCATATGTTTAAAAAATATGAAAAAAATCCAAAAGTAGAACTTTATAAAGACTTTCTGGGAAAATTGTTTTGAACTTGATAGGTTCAGTAGTTTTGAGAAAAATACGAAAAACTACGGAACCCTACACTGAGCGTGGCCCGACACGCTCTTGGCCGGTTTTTTATATGTATGTAGTCGACGTTGATATGTGTCGCATACACGACACATATCAATTGAGAGACAGCGCGTGCAATGCACAAAGGCATACGTACCTTATTCATGTGATGTCTGTAACAAATATACTTTATTTACTTTTACTGCAGCTATTTTAAGGCCAGAAAATGTCAGAAGACTTTTTCTGTCCCGTTTATAATGACTTGTTGAAAATTTAAAGTTGGTGTATAATTAACTGATTTTTGTTTTTACCCGCTACGGCAACGCAAAAGGAGGGTTATGATTTTGACTGGTATGTATGTGGGTATGTATGTATGTATGTTCATCTGTTCCCTCATAACTTCTAAAGTACTCGTTAGAATTTGACAAACGATATATCATTCGAATCGTCTTAATCGTCCGCTGGTTATAGGCTATATGACGTCACCGCAAACGAAACATGTCGCCCTCTAGAGGTCATAAAGTAACGAAGCAAAAAAATAAAATGAAGTTAGGATGACATGTTGTATATCATTTGAAAGGGCTTAATTAGCACATTTCAAATATGTACATATTGTTAGCTTTTATTTCCAGCATTACTTGATTACACCGGATAATTCATTAATTTCTCGGAAAAATTGACTATTTGCAAATCCGCAAGCGCTCTGCCATAGTTCCATGCATTATCCGACTGCGGTTACACAAGAAGACTTTTGCCAAAGGAACTAATTTGGCTGCTTTATATAATTATTTTATTAAAGACTTGCAATATTTTATCGACCTAAAGTTCAATTTCGTACAGCAAATTGTCATAATAACAACTAGATGTAGTTTGACACTGTTTTGACATTCTGACGTGTATCATAGATTGTAGGACACCCTAAATGAAGGGTATGTTACGTCAGCATGGCATAATGAGTTTCCACTACGACAATATATTATTGAAAGCGCGTTAATCATCTAAACTTAATATAATTTTTATAAAGAGAGAGAAATGCACGGTATGCTTTGTGAGAGTGTATATACATACCGTAGACGCGGTTCTAAACCTACTTAAAGACTCACGCGGTCCTAAGCCGGGCGCCGAAGGCGCCCTCTAACTTAAAGTGTCGGGCAAAGCCCGACGCACGCGGTATTAGGCCGGGCGCCTTCGGCGCCCTCTAACTTAAAATGTGGGGCAAAGCCCGACGCACGCGGTTTTAAGCCGGGCACCTTCGGCGCCCTCTCACTTAAAATGTCGGGCAACGTCCGACGCACGCAATTCTAAACTGGGCGCTTTCGGCGCCCTCTAATTTAAAGTGTCGGGCGAAGACGCACGCAGTAATAAGCCCGGCGCCTTCGGCGCCCTTTAAGGTGTCGGGCGAAGCCCGACGCAGGCTTTCCTAAGCCGGGCGCCTTCGGCGCCCTCATATTTAGTAAATAAAATAGTAACCCTAAAGTAAGTTAAATAAAAAATAAGTTCAAAAACTAAAACCCGACTACTATAAAATGTGCTCTAAAAAGTATGAAACAAGATAGAATTGTTTTATGAAATTATCATGCATGAAATTCACAGCTGTGTATTCGTTTCAATACATAAACTCAAAGTTATAATAAGTTTGTAAATTTTATAAATACTTGCAGAGATTCAGAAGATAGCCGTGGTCGTATGCCACTTCTTATGTACTTACCTTAAAGTTTATAATTGTGGCATACGACCACGGTTATCTTCGGAATCTCTGCAAGTATTTATAAAATTTACAAAACTTATATAACATTGAGTTTATGTATTGAAACGAATACACAGCTGTGAATTTCATGCATGATAATTTCATAAAACAATTGTATCTTGTTTCATAATTTTTAGAGCACATTTTATAGTAGTGGGGTTTTAGTTTTTGAACTTATTTTTTATAAATGAATCCTTTTAAGGCCTCTAAGTATCTGTTGGAGAATAATAACTATCGGTAAAATATTACAGATCAAATACAAATGAAGATTATAATAACTATCATTAAACATCAAAAGTATATTTACCAGCAAACATGAGTAAACATATAAAAATTACATTTAATTACTTTGCCACTCTTATGGATATAATGGCACTTGATCAGTTTTTGAGGTACTTAGTACTTATTCTGTGCATCCCTCAGGTAAAGCAGGTGTTGAAAAAGCACTACAGCAACTACATGGCTATGCGCGGCAACGGTCGGCGTCACCGGGATTCCTTCTTCAACTTTTTGTCCAGCAGTGGCGAACACAGACCCAGCAGGGTTAAGTGAGTTCAAATACATGTATCTTAAAAAATACTCCTAAACCTACCAGACAAATTCTACATTACGGATTTGAATTTATCAAACCACTTATTTCAATGAACTTATTAGTAATGAACTCTACGAAAGTTAGCTAGAAATAATCAAATACCGGATGTTTTCTGTAACGACTTAACGAGCAAATAATAAAAACACGTGTTAGTACTGTTAGAGCGTTTTCACATTATCCGAACCGATATCGTATGTCGGATGGATTTCAAAGGCAAAAATCAAAGATGGCGGCTTAAATGAATGGGGTATCGGTCCTACATCCGATATCGGATCGGATAATGTGAAAACGCACTTACAGCCTCAAACGAAAGTCTCTTCGGTCGTGTTTTAATTAATCGCCACTCGTTTCGAATTTCCTCTTTTCCCCACTAAACTCGTATATCGTAATGTAGGTACTATCATCATTGTTGTAATTGACGTTGCCTGTCAAGTTATTTTCAAAAGTCTCTGAACAAATGTTGGTCACTTTGAGGAGTTTAGTAGGTGTAGGTACCTATGGTAACCTACAGTTAAATTAATGCTCGTTTATCAGAAGATACCCGATATAAACAAAAACGCATACCCGTCAACTTTTTAGGGTTCCGTAGTCAACTAGGAACCCTTATAGTTTCGCCATATGTCTTTCCCTATTTAATAAAAAACCGGTCAAGTGCGAGTCGGACTCGCTCACCGAGGGTTCCGTAAAACTTTCAATAGGTAGTTGAATCATCAAAATGTTATTCATAGAACTCTACAGACTTGACTAAATCCCTAAAGACTTAATTTTCCTCATAACAAGTAACATTTTAATATACAATTTTATTCTTAGACAACGTCCAAATAAAATCAAGACTATTCGACTTCAATACTTTATGACTTATGACATGTCGCAAGGACGCTCCTGAACCGATCTCATTATATCAGGAAAAACGCGATGTAGGAAATGAGCGTTCAACGTACAGCGACATCTATCGGCAAATTAAGTAAACTAATGCGCGCGAGCTAGTATGGAACATGGTTTTTATGGTAATAATTGTTTATTGCGTGAACCGATTTTAACCATTTTGCCTCTATTTGAAAGCAGGTAATTTCATTGTTATTTTGTTAAAAAATACAGGTACAATAAACACCCGTAAAGGGTGTCGAAATTGAAAATATAAATCTGAAAGGTTTTTTTATAACTTAAAAAAAAGTTTTCAAGATACGTGTACGAGCGGGAGGGGGGGGGGGGGGGGTACCATATAGTTTTTTCAGTACAGATGTTGTTTTTTTTACGCACTAGTGCGAGAAGTGGTTCATTATATGTCAGGTCGAAACTTCGGAGGGCCAGCTGTACTGAAAAACGTCGTACGATACACGTGCGAAAAGGAAATTCGTAACTCGTGTCGATTTAAAACACTCCCTTCGGTCGTGTTTTAATTTATCGCCACTCGATTCGAACTTCCTTTTTTACGCACTTGTATCGTAATGTACTATTTTTACATTTTCCTTCAAAAAACATTTTTTCTCCACAACCGAAAAATGTATAAAAAATAGTTTTGATATATACAGTTTGAGCCTTTTTGGTACGGACCCCTAAAAATGAAGAAGGGTTTATTAAAATCATTTTTTGATATTGTTAATATTTTCGGAGATAATCGCTCCAAAAGCAAAAAAAAATCGCCCCCCCCCCCCTTAACCTTTGAACCATAAGTTTAAAAAATATGAAAAAATCACTAAAGTAGAACTTTCTAAAGACTTTCTAGGAAAATTATTTTGAACTTGATAGGTTGTCCAGTTTTTGAAAAAAATACGTGAAACTACGGAACCCTACACTGAGCGTGGCCCGACACGCTCTTGGCCGGTTTTTAATTTAATTATCAAATTTCAGTAGTCTACACACTTTTGCAGGGCGGAATATTTGTGTTTCAGGAACAAAAAGAGCGATGAGATGGAGTTCGTGGAAGCGTTACAACCCCAGGGTGAAATGAACAGTGTGCAAAACAACGCAAACGCGGATTATGTCACGTAAGTTTAAGAGTTCATTATATTAAATTTCTGAACGGTTTCCCAGATCAAAAACCCTCCTCTACTCCTAGTCAAATCAGCTTTTTTTTTAAGCTGTCAAAACGAATTTCAACGTCTTGCTAATATGGAATGAATATGAAATCGAATTGAGTGACGTCACGGTCAACTCAGTTACTTTATATATTTCTTCCTGACTTATTAAATGCAAATTGGATTTAAAAATAACTTCTATCCGTGTTTTTTTTTACATTTATCTGATGCTTTATTTCGGGCATGGTATAAAATATTTTATTTTAAGTAGGTACAGTCAAGTTCCCTATATATGTATATGTATAGATAGATAGCTTGCCTTAAATGATTTGTTAATTCATTGCAGGGAGACAGTATGATCTGAAGCGAAAAGGGATGTGGTTGTCGTCACCGTTGAAGCTGAAATTAATTGATCAAAAAAATGTACCAGCTACGTATTATGATGTGTCTAAGGAATTTTAGGGGCCGTGAATAAAAGTGACGTAAAAACACAATTAGTTAAAAGTATATACTCGTACGTGTAAAAGTGGAAACGTATAATCATAAAGAAGTTAAAATGTGTCTAAGTAAACTACTATTACCTATATTAGATTTTTTACTTCTTAAAAATAATATGTAGGTGTACGCAAGATCATAAATTGAATATAACAAGATCATACCACCCCATACATTAAAATGCGACCGCCTAAGACCGCGCTTACACTCCACCACACATAGATGGCGCCACAAAAAAATGTCTTGTAGCTTTCGATTATACTTGTAGATGGCGTTAAGTGTCACTTTTGACATAGATTTACGGCTCAGAATTGACACTTAATGCCAATCTAGAAATGGTGGCAACAAGGCATTTTTTGTGGCGCCATCTATGTGTGGTGGAGTGTAAGCGCGTTCGTAGGCGGTCGCATTTTAATGTATGGGATGGTATGATCTTCTTATATTTAATTTATGGTAAGATATAGAATTATGGATTATAATTTATATTATATGTAAGTAATTGTGTATGAAATTGTATTTTGGTAATTTATTATTGTATGTTTTGTGAAGAATACCTAGAGTAAGTAGTGAATTTTACTGTATAATATTCTTGTTAGTTTTTACCCGACTACGGCAACGCAAAAGGAGGGTTATGATTTTGACCGGTATGTATGTGGGTATGTGTATGTATGTATGTATGTATGTATGTATGTATGTATGTATGTATGTATGTATGTATGTATGTATAACTTTTAAAGTACTCATTAGAATTTTAATCTCTTACGTTTTACGTTTATAACGTTAATCACAAATAATACTTGTCTAATTGTATTTTTCAAAAGGCATATAACGAGAACCAAATTTTTTATACAACTTATTCTATTGCTCAATGCCTCTTCAATATTGTTATTAATTTAACAAAAAATTCATAATTCAAGCACTAACATTTAGAGATTATTTTGCTGTATAATATTTCATATTCAATTTCGACCCGTCCGGTATTTTTTTTAGGATTGTCAAAATATGGCAGTAAACTATACTACTCAAAACAAAATAAGGGCCATTAATAATTTCGGCGATTGCAGGGATTACTAAATTTCATGTTTATTCCAGTGTTGGAAACTATTGACAACTTATTTAAATTTTATTAGCGTTAATAGTAACCAAAGTTTTGTTTTATTGATTTTTAAAAGATATACAGGCTGTTTTGTGAAAACTACAGGGTGTTTAAAATGTATGGTAAATTGGGACGTTGCTACCTTTTCCGGCCACTAAAAATTCTGATTATACGGATTTGTAAAATTGATACTGAAACGCACTAAAGAATAACTCTTTTTCACATTACAGTAAAAATATATAGGCCTTAGGATTTCCACTTTTTTTAATTTAAGTTAAAAAGGGTATAAGCACTTACCAAAATTAACTTTCAGAAGGCCAAAAAACATTTTTTTCGCGAGTATTTTTTCTTCATGTCAGAAATGTAGTCAACAACATAACGTATTTGATATTTAAATTTAGTAAACGAGGAACCAGACATCCTGTTTTCACGGTACGCTTTTCATGAAGCGTTCAAAATACTTAGTGGCCCCTATTTTCTTTTGAGTAGTATACAGGGTGGTCCAAACCTTGAAGTCATGTTTTTTTTAGATTCCTCACATCATGGACTAAAAGAATATACCTCATGTATATTAGCCGATTTTTTGTAGTTTTCGAGTTACGAATTATTGATTTTATTTTTCTTGAAAAAAAAATATTAAAAAAAAAACTGTTGAGTTTTTTTAGTAGTTTCTTTTTGCAAGTGAAGGTTGTAAAATTACCGAAAACCATTCGGACAGGTGGTATTTTCTAATTTAAGTAGAAAATGTAAGCTTGATACGTTTTGAGCGCAAAACTTTGTTGAAGTTGGTGTTTTTTTATCCAACTTGTATCAAAGTGAGCACCTCGATTTTTTTTTTCAGTAAATGCGCCGTTTGTAGTGAAAAATTACAAAAAGAAATTAATAACAATACTCAACAGTTTTTTTAATAAGTTAATTTCTTCCTCAAGGACGAAAATTTTAAAAATTCGTAACTCGAAAACTACAAAAGATCGGCAAATATACATGGGGTATTTTCTGATAGCTATAGTCTATATTTTCTATAGTCATGATATGAGAAATCTAAAAAAAAATTTTGACGTCAATATTATGGAGAAAACCTAAAACGGAACATTTGATCGATTCTTAGGTGTATCAGCAAATTGTGCTCAATTCAGACAATGTACATAATATCGCTTGCAGGTTCTTGGACCGGGGCATGATATGCTATCAAATGTGTAAAATAATACATTAAGACGCTACAGGAGCGAAAATGCTAAATGGAAAGGAGCACCCCTTTCAATTTGGGAATTTTAGTTAAATATACTAGTGATATAAAAGTATATAAATAATATAAAAGTGATAAATATACTAGATTTATCGAAAAAAATTGTCCATTCAGAACAACTCAGTTAAAAGATATTGCGAAAAAATCTTTTCCCCTCACTAGCTCGGAAACACGTGTTTTGTCCTTTAATACCAGCGGGTAAAAACGCATTTTATCCACTAGTGGGTAAAGTAATTTGACCTTGAATAAAGTCAAATTAACTGGTTTAAAATTGACAAAAGTAGGTGAATCTAGTAATAAAGATGATTTACCACCTGTGGAACTACTGGAAGCAGTGATAAACGCATTTTTTGCGTTGTAGTTTCCTCGCTATAGTGAGGGGAAAAGTTTTGTGTTACACTCGGGTGCAAATGTTTTTTACTTCTCGTGTGTTAAAAAACTCGCAAGTTCAGGATTCTATTCTCGAACCACTCGCTTCGCTCGTGGTTCAACTATAGAATCCTTTCACTTGCTCGTTTTTCAATTCCACACTCGGCGTTAAAATACAACTTTGCCCCCTTGTATAACAAATAACTATTAAAATCGAGGTTTCGCTCTCGACTGTTTCCTCCTTCAAAACTTAATCAATCGTAACGAAATTTGAGAAATACTTTTATCAGTTTTAAAGCAGTTAATTTGACTTTATTCAAGGTCAAATTACTTTACCCACTAGTGGATAAAATACGTTTTTACCCGCTGGTATTAAAGGACAAAACACGTGTTTCCGAGCTAGTGAGGGGAAAAAAACGTTTGTCCCTTTCCGACGTATTTGTGTGATAGAATGGCACAAACGATTTTTATCGGCTTGTTAACTTAATTAACGTTTATGAATAAGGGAGTAAGTATTTTAGTTATTAACAGGATTTAATTATGCCTAATTATTTACTAAATCTAAAAGGTTATTGAACTTAAATTTATTAATAACGTTTTAAGTTTAAAGAAAATACTATTTGTAATTCAAACCTAACTCATACAGACATACATATACATGTACATTTTTTTTATCTGGATTTCATATCATAACATAGCTCCTATGACCCAAATGTGACCCAGCTTAATAGGTAGAAAGAGGCTCTACGTACCTTACCGCTGTAACAGAACAAGCGTCTGTGACGAGGAAATGGACTCGTTATTACATATAAAACTTACGGCGAATCAACTTTTCCTTGACCAACTTTTTGGTGCATATTTTCTTCGGGATTTCATTGAATATTTTAGCAAATAATATCTGTGATGTTTAATCACATGTTTTAGTCACGTCATCACTCATAAAATTCACTATTATTCGATGCACAACTTATTGGAAAAAACCTATTTACAAACTACACTCAGTTCAACCTTACTTGTCCAATCATATAAACAAACACTGCTGGAAAACATTATCTCACTTTTCTCTGGAATTGCACATTAACCATCACTTAAAATGTTATTATACACTTAAATAAACTCACAAAGTATTGAAATCAATCAAAAAACCACTGAAAAATATAATTTCTAAAACGATTTTCATCAATAATTATAATTACGAACGGATGACATTAAAAACTCCTGACATTACGAAGTCTAGATTGTCTATGAGTCGTAATGTTGGGATGACAACTTATCGTTATGAACGATCGATATTAACGTTTGAGTTTGTATAGCTTGGAAAAAATGCGTTGATATTAACTGCAATAATTTATCAGATTTATTAACCAACTTTGTTACGTTTTATTTCCTACCTCTTTACAATAAATATTTTACTATCAGTATATTTTTTGTTGTATTAATGTTAATGTTAGGTACTATAAAATGAATACTGTACTAGCCTTTTCCATAGGATTGTTGCAAATGTGACGAAACCTAAATAAATTTTGGTTTTTACATAGATGTTGTGTGACGTAAAATTGAAAATCCTCTGATGACGTTAGCAGCGTTTATTTTCAAATTATCGTTAATATATTATTTTATCGACATTTCCAATTACTAGTAATTGTCTTTGATCATATTTGACGTTTCGTTTGTTTACATGATAGGACAAGTAAAGATGAACCGACTGTAGTCAAATCAGCTTCTTTTTAAGAACTGTCAAAACGATTTGCCAATATGGAATTACTATGAAATACTGAGGAGTGACGTCGCGGTCAATTCATTTACTTTATATCTTTCTCTTTGACTTATTAAATAGTGTACATTTCGATACAAGTGCGAAAAAGAGGAAGTTCGAAACGAGTGGCGATAAATTAAAACACGACCGAAGGGAGTGTTTTAAATCGACACGAGTTACGAATTCCCTTTTCGCACGTGTCGATAACGACGTTTTTCAGTACAGATGGACCTCCGAAGTTTCGACCTGCCATATAATGAACCACTTCTCGCACTAGTGCGTAAAAAAACACCATCTGTACTGAAAATCATGTTTAAACATAACTACTGTCCATATATTTCTTCTAAATATGTGGTGCTTTATTTCGTGCACTGCATAAAATATTTTATTTCAAGTATAGAAAACTAGCCTATTCCACCTGTATTGTGCACTTGAGACTTTCTATGAATTTTTAGGCTATCGAAGGACTTCACAATAAAAGTGAATATGAATCACGAGTATTTCATCAGTGACCTGTTACGGCTAATGTCTTGAGGTAACAATAACTCCGTAGAGTACAGTACAGTATAAGGCATAAGCCGATGGAAGAGAGAATAGTGCAAACACAAATGAAAGGCAGATATGCCTGCAATATTACTTCACTTATTCGTATTTAAATAAATAAATATTGGGGACACCTTACACAGATCAACTTAGCCCCAAACTAGCAAAGCTTGTACTATGGGTGCTAAGCGACGATATACATACTTAAATAGATAAATACATACTTACATACATAGAAAACATCCATGACTCAAGAACAAATATCTACCTTCCGGGATTCGAATCTTACCCTTACCGGGATTCGAACCCAGGACCGCGGCTTAGCAGGCAGGGTCACTACCGACTGAGCCAGACCGGCCGTCAAGTTGACCGGCAGTCAATTTATTTCATGTGGAGATATATAATATACACGGTGAAATAATAAGGACCATTCAAACTTTGCATAGTGACTTGAGGTCATAATGAAAAACTTTTATTATGTTATCAATACTGAAATCGCAAAAAAAAATTTGGCTGTTTCACACATTTCGACTGTCATAATGCCGCTCATTTCTATGGAAAGGCCATATTTTTTTAGCGATTCCAGCATTGGTCCCATAATAGTTGTTAATTATGACCTCAAAAGTCACTATGCAAAGTTTGAATGGTTCTTTTTATTTAATCTTGTTTATGCTTCCTTGTAAACTTTCATTTGCCTCTGCATTATCATCAAACTGAATTGCCCCCGTCTATCCGTTGTACAGTAGCAGGTGTACCTTGTCTCCGCTGGCGGAGCTGAGCTCGGACTGCGCCTTGCTGAGCGCCTCCTGCGCCGCGCCGCGGTCCAGGTTCTCCAGGGGGTGCGCCTCCTCGGCCAGCACCTACCACAACCATCAAATAACACTTAGGCAAATATCTCGTACCTCAAAATTAATCAACAAAAGAATAATCTGACCAAAATAACTTTTGGAATATGTATAAAAAATTTAGATTTAAATATTAATTAGTGACTTTATATCAGTATACAAATTTTTGTACACAAATTTTGGTAAACATGTGTACAAAACGCGAGAACTTAGTGTTATATTTGTACACTGTCTTATGAGAGTAATGAGGCTATATTTGCCAAAAAAAAAAAACAACAAGACCTTCATCCCATCAGTCATAAAAGCGACAAGTACAAAACCTATACTTATCTACAAACCTACTTTTATTACATGAGTGGTGATTTCTCCATACAAACATACTCAACGGTTTCCTCTGTGGTTTATGTATGAAATTGGAGCAATTACTTTTTTCAACACAAATTAATACACCCTGTTTTTATTGAATTCCGTTAACTTTAAGGGAAGATTCATTAGTTCAAATACAATCAATTTCTCTAAGAAACTATCCTCTTAACTCTTAGGCTGGTTTCACATTACCCGATCCGATATCGGATGTCGGAAATATTTCAATAGAAACAATCCGAGATGGCGCCTGTAATGTATGGAATATCGGTCCGACATCCAATATCGGATCGGATAAAGTGAAAACGCACTTACCGTTATCGAATTATCAAAAAAAAAATCTTAATTACTGAACACGTGCGTGGCAACCCTTACCACTTCCTAATGTTATTTGTTTTGACATGTGCCGTCAAACACTTGACAATGACTTTAATGTTATGATTAACCCTTAAATGCATGGTGATGTAAATAATAATAATAATAATAAGCCCGCGGGGGCAGCTTGTGGCGAGCTGACGGTGAGTGGCGACACCGCGGACCCCTATTCCAGAGGGCACTTCCATCTAGCCCTCGCCTCTGCGCTTGCCTTAACCGGCCGGCCAGAGTGGATTCGCAAGAGCGGGACCTATGCTCCAGGTTGGAAGTGTAAAATGTCATAACGCCGGCGGCCTGCTGAACGGATCACCGGGATCTGGCTACCGCAGTCTCACCTCTCGACAACCTTTCAGCCACTCTTCAAGTGTTGCTCTGTTGTCGCACCATGCGTGCGGCCGTTTTGCAGGGCCCACTCAATGAGTTGGCGAGTCACCGCCTGTCTTTTACAATCTTGAGACTAGTTGTCATGGCAGGTGTCCGATAGTCTCCCCCCATAGACCATTATCCAGTCCATCCAACTTGCACAACAATAGCCTATGACCTTAGTTCCCATCGCAACACAAAAGTGCTGCACTGAAATAGTCTTTACACCTGGCGGGGACCATCTCCGGATGTATCATACTGTGCGCTCGGGGATGGTATCCGCCAGGTGTATCCCTTGCCTTTAGATTGAAGTGTCTAAGGGGGCCTCTGTGCTGTTGGCTTCGGCCCCGCACATGCCTCCCAAGGGTCCGGGACCCCATGGTCCCGAGATATGGTAAGACATACAAATAATAATAATAATAAAGCCTTTATTTGATTCCTTAATAAAATATCATATACAAATACATGTCATCATCTCTTTACATTTATATACAGTTTTACATTTATATATATATATATATTTATAATTCTACATTTTTTTTTAAATAATTTAAAATATATCTATGATTTTTTTTTAATGTCATTTAAAACTAATTTTATTAAGGACCTCTCTACAGAGTGAAGGCCTCCTCCATTTTTCTCCACATGTCTCTATCGGTAGCCTTTTCTGTCCAGTCTTTGCCCGCTCTGTTGACTATTTCGTCGCACCATTTTTGCACTGGCTTTCCTCTCTTTCTCTTACCAACCGGTTGGTGATGTATATATGTAATTATGCATCATATATTTGATGGCCCGTGGCTCGATATGTAGCTATCCACAATCACATTTATTGCTTAATTATTATTCATTATTTATTACTATTTACACTCAGTTCAACCATACTTGTCCAATCATGTAAACAAACACTGTCGGAAAACATTATCTCACTTTTCTCTAGAATTGCACGTTAACCATCACTAAAAATGTTATTATACTCTTAAATAAACTCACAAAGTATTTAAATCAATCAAAAAACCACTGAAAAATATCATTTCAAAAACGATTTTCATCAATAATTGTAATTACGAACGGATGACATCAAAAACTCCTGACATTACGAAGTATAATCTAGACTCGTAATGTTGAGATGACAACTTATCGTTATAAACGATCGATATTAACGTTTGAGTTTGTATAGCTTGGAAAAAATGCGTTGATATTATAATTACAATAATTTATCAGATTTATTAACCGACTTCTTTACGTTTCATTTCCTACCTCTTTACAATAAATATTTTACTATCAGTATATTTATTGTTGTATTAATGTTAATGTTAGGTAGTAAGTATAAAATGAATACTGTACTAGTCTTTTCCATAGGATTGTTGCAAATGCGACGAAACCTAATTAAATTTTGGTTTTTACATAGATGTTGTGTGACGTAAAATTGAAAATCCTGTGATGACGTTAAGTAGCAACGTTTATTTACAAATTATCGTTAATACATCATTTTATCGACATTTCCAATCACTAGTAATTGTCTTTGATCATATTTGACGTTTCGTTTGTTTACATGATAGGACAAGTAAAGATGAACCGACTGTATGTTCACATGAACGGATTGTTGATATTGACAATCTGGCCCCGTAGCCGAATGGCATTTCTCCGACGCCAAACGAAAACGAAACGTAGTCCGGCTCTGTCGCGCCAATGCGCAAGAGCGATAGGGATAGATATCTACTAGCGTTTCGTTTCGTGAGCGTTTGTGCCATTCGGCTACGCACCCAGATCTGTCAAACGAGTGATATTCCGATATTGTATCTTGATTCCAATTACAAGTCAGATAGTTGGGGAGTTTATTGAAAAACCTTAAATTTTTTGACCAAAGCATGAAACTTGGCACAGTTGTTCCTTATATCAAAATAAGCCGATTAAGATCGGGAGCCTTCGGGAGCCTCCCCTCTGGGGCCCGGGAGGGGGGGTCAAAGTACCGCTTCACCCGGCTTGGTTTGAAAAATTCTAACTTACCCCGTTTAGTTAATAGGTCATGTTTGGTATCGTTTTCGAGTAAATCAATAACGTAGAATTCGTTTTCAGTACTAAAATTATCATTTAATGGTAAATAAAATAAAAAAAATTAAAAAATTTGAAATTTTCATCCATGATTTACAAATTCAAGTCATCATAAATGACAAACTGTTTGCTTTTTCTATAAATAAAAAATATGACATGATAGCCTATTTAATATAGATTATAAAAAATATAACTTTTATCCACCTTTACTAACGTTAAGTTCTACAAAAAAATTACTTTAAGACGCGCGGCGTCGGTACGCCGCGAGCGTAATTTTAAAATGCCTTTATTTTAGAAACTCTATTAGACCCCGTTTAGCTATTAGGTCATGTTTGATATCGTTTTAGAGTAAATCAATAACGTAGAATTCATTTTTGGTACTAAAATTATAATATAATGGTAAGTAAAATTAAAAAAAATTTAAAAATTTGAAATTTTCATCCATGATTTACAAATTCAAGTCATCATAAATGACAAACTGTTTGCTTTTTCTATAAATAAAAAATATGATAAGAAAGCCTATTTAATATAGATTATAAAAAATATAACTTTTATTCACCTTCACAAACGTTAAGTTCCACTAAAAAATTACTTTAAGACGCGCGGCGTCAGGACGCCGCGAGCGTAATTTTAAAATACCTCTATTTTAAAAACTCTATTAGACCCGGTTTAGCTATTAGGTCATGTTTGATATAGTTTTCGAGTAAATTAATAACAAAGAATTTATTTTTGGTACTACAATTATAATTTAATTGTAAATAAATTAAAAAAAAATCATCTATAATTTGCAAATTCAAGTCAACAAAAATGTCAACCGTTTGCTTTTTCTCTTATGTCACCAAACACCCAGACAAGTTTGGTGGAAACTTCCTTCACGAACTGCTTGGTGTCTGATGACCATGGTCCAAATGTTTCAAATGCAATTGCCGCAAATATGTAGTTGTTTTTAAAAATGCATATTTGCGCGTTTAAACTGGGCGTTTTGCAGCAGCAGTCTCTGGTTTCTGGGCCGAGCGTTAGACGTTGGACGGAGCCAAGGTATCCACACAGGTCACGCCCCACGCCAAGGGTCGTCCCAGAAACCAAGGCAAAAGCAAGCAACCATCAGGCCGCTTTCCGTCTGCTGCTGACAAGCCGACAGGTTCGAGGGTTGTCGGCATGTTCGCTGTGCCGAGAGCCTTGCGGATTAAATCGTTAAGTGCAGTGTGTCACAAAATTCGGCCAGCAATAGACTGACAGTGGAGTCCGTGGTGTCCTAATGCGTCGGCAGCAAGGGTGTGGTTGGCATGTCTTTAGCCCCAGTCTTAGACAAATGGCAGTATATGATGAAGTAAGGCAGCCTCGGAAGGAGGTATGTTCTCCAAGTGTCGATCTTTTCTAGTAAAGAGGTTCTTCCGGCACTCATTCACTGTTGCGTAAGGACCCTTGATCTGAAACAATATGTGCATTGTCATTTTATTTAAACAGATTCTGCAACTATCAAATTACAACATTTTGGTGGATCACCTTCACTATTACACACTTACTTATCATACAAAATAATTACAAACTTTAGTAGAATCTGATTAGCCTATCTATGATATTGCTCCATCTCGTAATAGTTTGAAGCCTTGGGTGGCCATGTTTCTCCCTTGTTGATCGTTTCAAGCTGCGTTTATCGTACCTATCCCATACTATGTCTAATCTAGAAACGTTTTCTTTTGGCTTTGAAGCTTAGCCAGGCCACTCAAGGTGTCAAACTATTACAAGATGGAGCAATATCAGAGGCAAATCAGATTCTACTAAAGTTTGTAATAATTTTCTATGATACGTAACGTAAGTGGGTAATACTGAAGGTTACGTGATCCACCAAAAAGTTGTAATTTGATAGTTGTAGACTCTAAAATGATAATGCACATATTGTTTCAGACCAAGTCGTTGCGCAACGGTGAATGAGTGGTCGAAGTACCTACCTCTTTAGGTACCAAAAAGATCGACAATTGGAGAACATACCTCCTTCAGAGGCTGCCTTGGATCAGCATATACTGCGCACAGTGTACCAGGGGCCCATTTCTCGAAGCTACAAGTTACAGTTTTCAACTGGTTGTCAATGTCTAATATGACAAGTTGGAAAGAGACTTCCGCTTGTAACTTGTAACTTTCAGTTTTGAGAAATGGGACTCAGGGCGTTCTTGTTTGGAGTCAGGCGTTGGCGTTGGTGCCACACCAAAATTTGCCAAGTCCGTCTTCTCGGGGATGGAAGGAAGAAGGAGACGAATGGGTACCACACTGGTCAGACAACACTGAAGTGGCCAGTATATGCTTAGAAGTTACAAGATGTAAATGTAAATCAGGTTGCAAAAACCGATGCAACTGCATAAAGAGGGTAGAGCCTTTTTTATGCAGTTCCATATGTACCCAGCTATGTTTTTGTGAAGGGAATGTATAGTATGAGTATGAGTAATCTGTCAATTAGGACACCACAGACTAAACTATAAGTGCTAACTTTTCAGTGTTGGATACTCTATGGCAGTTCCGACTCAATTATAATAAGCTCATTATAATTGACTTTAGTTAACTATAATAATTTCAAAAATAGAACTTCATACAATTTCTATACTAATTTGCGATACCTGGCAAATTTTCCTGCATCTGATACACATCTTTTTTATCTATCGCGTTATCGGCCAATCAGAGACGGTTATTACAAACAATTGGTTGCTAGGTAATTCGATGTTGATACAACGGTGAACGACTCTATTGACATTAATTTTAACTTGCATGAATGGTGATATTTCCGTCCATTGATGATGAATATGATGACTCGTAGAAAAAGTATTGTATACAATAGTGATATAATTAAGCTTTTCACTCTCGTACCGTACTACACATGGTACTCGACTGAAAAGTTTTGTATTATATCACGATTGTATAAAATACTATTATATAAATTTCTTTCAGGATTCACTACAATGAATAAATAACAAGTACAGTCGGTCTTTAGATCGTGTGGTCCGACCCGAGTGTTGCCGTTGTCGACACGTCAATAATAATGAATCTTTTTCTATTTATGCATTAACACACCTCTGACACTGGCGATCAAATATATGAAAGAGGCGCGTTCCCCGCAGACAGTCTAAGCTCGCGTAGGTGAACGCGTACTATCCTTTGTGAATAGGCTTTAATATCATAGTTTTATATTTATAGAAAAAGCAAACCGTTTGACATTTATCGTGACTTGAATTTGCAACTCACAGAAAATGATTTATTTTTATTTTTATTTCATTTAACATTAAATGGTCATTTTAGTACCAAAACTAAATTCTACGTTATTAATTTACTCGAAAACGGTACTAAATATGACCTAATAGCTAAACGGGTTCTAATAGAGTTTTTTAAAATAAAGGTATTTTAAAATTACGCTCGCGGCGTCCCGACGCCGCGCGGCTTAAAGTTTTTTTTTATGAAACTTAACGTTAGTAAAGGTGGGTAAAAGTTATATTATTCATAACCTATATTAAATAGGCTTTCATATCATATTTTTTATTTGTAGAAAAAGCAAACAGTTTGACATTTATGATGACTTGAATTTGTAAATCGTAGATGAAAATTTCAAACTTTAATTTTTTTTTATTTTATTTACCATTAAATCATAATTTTAGTACCAAAAATGAATTCTACGTTATTGATTTACTCGAAAACGATACCAAACATGACCTATGAACTAAACGGGCTATGTTAGAATTTTTCAAAGCAAGCCGGGTGAAGCGGTACTTTGACCCCCCCTCCCGAGCCCCAGGGGGGAGGCTCCCGAAGGCTCCCGATCTTAATCGGCTTATTTTGATATAAGGAACAACTGTGCCAAGTTTCATGCTTTGGTCAAGAAAAAGAAGGTTTGGCCTCTTTTTATCGATAAACGTCCCCACTAAGAAAAGTTAGTAATGACTAATACTGTTCATACTCCCTGAGTATATCATTTAATGTAACGTTAAGTAACAAATGAGATATTTCATTGCGAATTACTTACAAAAATAATTAAAAATCTTTCACAAAATAATATTTACGTAAAATATTTATCGATTTACGGAACGTTCTACTACTGGATTAGATAGGTATCAATTTCAATAGCCCTGTCTCTCTCTAAAACACGTGCAATCTGCACCTGTTGATATTCAAACATCCGTGTGTTGATCGTGAACTTTATTGCGTAGGGCGTATGACTTAGTAAACAAAGCATTTATGATCTTTTTCTTATGTGCGCGATTTAATAGCTGCCAGCCGGCGTATCATGCTTCCAATTTTATCACTTGTCCACGTGGATAAGACAACTGTCACTCTCACACTGACATACTTGCCAAAGCGTGACGGATGCTTTATCCACGTGGATAAGTGATAAAATTGGAATCATAATACGCCGGCTGGTCGGAGATAGGTCGGATTTAGGTCGGAGATATGTCGGATGTCGGAGATAGGTCGGATTTAGGTCGGAGATATGTCGGATGTCGGAGATAGGTCGGATTTAGGTCGGAGATATGTCTGATGTCGGAGATAGGTCGGATTTAGGTCGGATGTCGGAGATATGTCGGATTTAGGTCGGAGATATGTCTGATGTCGGAGATAGGTCGGATTTAGGTCGGAGATAGGTCGGATGTCGGAGATATGTCGGATTTAGGTCGGAGATAGGTCGGATGTCGGAGATATGTCGGATTTAGGTCGGAGATATGTCCGATGTCGGAGATAGGTCGGAGATATGTCGGATGTCGGAGATAGGTCGGATTTAGGTCGTAGATATGTCGGAGATATGTCGGATGTCGGAGATAGGTCGGATGTCGGATGTCGGATTTAAGTCGGAGATAGAATCTATAAAAGGGTCGGAGCGAGTTGACGCACGGCATTCTTAAAATATCTACAAGACTAACAGTGTGAGTGAAGTTGTTCTGCTATTGTTTTTCTGTTTGTTTTTACTTAGAAATTATTCTTAGTGATTGTAAACTTTGAAATTGTGTCTCTGTTTGATTGTGCGGGGACAATAGCGTCGTACAGTTGAACTTAGACCTGTGGTGGAATTGCTTTACCGTCAGTTGTGGGGTTATTTTAGTGTTCTATTTATAGTGTAGTGTTACATTTAAATTAAGTGTATAGTGAAGTTTTCTGTGCTGTGTTTCATGAGTGCCGTCAAGCAATACAAAGACTGGGTCGATGTATGGCTGGTGCTTGGAGATAAGTCTGTGCTTGATTTTATAAGGAGTAATTCTTGTAAAATTAAGCTTAGATTATAGCACGTGAAGGAAACTTCACTCGTTTGTTTAGTTGATCAGTAAAATTGAACTTAGTAATTTTCTATGGGGTTATTTTGTGAAAGTTATAAGCCAGATCATTTTTTGTGACAGACTGTTGTCCAACTTCGCACTTCTTCCCTCACGGTGTCAAACAAGGAGCGTTTAGGAGTCTTTTTGTTCCAAGTGGAGGCTTTGGACGCCTTTATTTAAACTTACAAAAGGCGTACTTTCTCACCGGTCTCAAAGAGTCCAACTGTTAGATGGAAGTGAGGACTTTCACGATTGACGAAAGACATTAGGAGTAATCCTTGCTCACTGAAGTCGGCAGTATTTGAGGCTGGGGTCATATATATATATATATATATATATATATATATATATATATATATATATATATATATATATATATATATATATATATATATATATATATATATATATATATATATATATATATCGCTATTGGTCGCTGGGTATTTCGGTTGTGATCGATCCATATCAAAGTAAAGTTTGATCGCAGCTGGGTCTCCCATGTGGCTGGTACTGGTGTGTCCTAGAATACTGGATATATACACGGATAGGGCGATCTACTATCTGCTACCCTAGCCTGCGGGCAAAAGCAGAGGGGGGGGGGTCTGACCAACACAAGCCTATAGGTTGCTTATCTCAGCTTCGCTGGCTGAACTGTACAGTAAGTGTACAGCTTATGGTAGGGATACACTTGTGCATATTCCGAATATTAGATCTATGGTGACGGTCTGTGTTTCAGATATGCTAGAGTAGGGAAAACGATAGGATTAGATAGGATATTATCAAGTTGGCTAGGGAAACAAACTATCTTTAGAATAAAAGGATTGTTTTGTAATAGGGACCAGTGGCATGCGAGCGTCGTCCACTAATGGAAAGTCAAAAGCTTAGAAGAGTTAGTAGATTTACTTAGTTCTCATAAAAGTTAGCGACTGCTCGGTGTTTCGTTAAAACATTAGAAAGATCGAGAAGTTATGGTCTATTCTCAGTATTGGGGAAAAGGGGGGCTTTAGCTAGGGAAAAGAAACAAAACAAAAAGGGGGTTAGTTCGTAGATAGATAGCCCTTCAGGCTTACTTGCTTAGGATGCCCGATAACGTGGTTTGATTGGGCCTAAGGATTCCAGACTGCATCGCAAGTTTGGACCCCAAACCGGAATCGAAAATAGAGCGTAGCGGATGATTACCAAAATATTTTTTAATATTTATTTCATATATGCTTCACTCACTAACTTCTATTCTAAAAATTTCTTCATTACGTCATTAATTTTCTCACACATAACTTTCTAGGCCTAAATCTGATAAAATACTCTTCTATAATTACTATATTATTATGCTACAATAACCTTTATTCTTCTTTAAAATATAAATAAATAAAAATTTAAATATTAGTCAAAAATACATCTGATACTCATTAAAGGATCTGGGTTATCGCGGATCACGTCGAAGGGTTCTACATACACACAGTCACACACTAGACGATCACAAGGCCTAATTTACAGGGTAAATATTTAAAGGAGGGTTAGCCATACCGTCGATTAGTCAAGTAAGTAAGTAAATAAGTAGGTGAGCGAGAGGGTTAGTTTTACACCGCTAAAATGATAATTATTTGCTTAGTATGCTACGTTATAAGCCTATCGGCTACCTAATCCAGATCAGTCGGTTACCTAATCAATCCATACTAATATTATAAATGGGAAAGTGTGTACATGTCTGTTTATTTGTCCGTCTTTCACGACGAAACGGAGCGATGGATTGACGTGATTTTTTAAGTGGAGATAGTTTAAAGGATGGAGAGTGACATAGGCTTCCCTAAAATGGGGGGTGGAATTTTGTATGGAGCATGCCGAATATTTGGATTTAACGCGAGCGGAGCCGCGGGCAGAAGCTAGAGTTATATATTTACAAAAATAATATTTCATAGATAAAAAATATATTTAATAAAAAAAAAAATACTTGGTATTAAATTAAACTGCTAATTAACAGATTGTAAAGCGTACATGGGGTGTATAGAAATGAGCAGTGTTAGTTGCGTCTACGGTGCTTTAAGAAGGTCTAAATTTAGATAGCTAAAAATTGTGTAAATTACGCGTTATACATTGTAATCGTAATGATTTACTCTTACAATTTGTAAGGTCTACGCCGTATACGGAGTTGGTTTGGTGTTAGAGGTGGTTGGGAGCTGCAGCCATAGAACCTGATTAGGTCTACGAGTTCCAACCTTAATTTATGAAATTAAAAGTTTTGAATGATTTCATGACATATCGACTGGGATATTAAACCGAGATTAACTTTGTTTTTCTATCGAGTTCCCGATGTTTCGACCAAGTTACAATATGCATCGTGGCCACGGGTATCATTCTACCTGAATATAAAATCAAGTAAAAAAGTAATCATGGTCTACATCCCGGTCAATCCGCACTTATATTGTCATATATTCAAAGAAAAGCAAGTTCTTTTCTATTTAAGCAGTTATTCATATTTCATACACTTTATTGCATTTATGGTTATTTATAAAGGTTATGAACAGTAAAGGAGCATTGGGGTAATTTCGAATAACAGAAATGCTCGGGTAATTTCGAAAGGGGAATCTTGATATAGAAATGATGATAGAAATAATGTTGATTTTTGTGTGACTTTCGAAATGACCCCAATGCACCCTACAGTTTTATTCTTAAGTCAAACGTACCTTCAATATTGTATCGACATTGTAGAAAATATTTTGTACAATTTTATTATAATAATTAAATAAGATAGTTTCAAACGCATTTTTAAAAAATCTTCTCAAAGTGAAGATATACCACAAAGGAAATAAGGTACTGGCTCCTAAGATGGCCCGGTTCTAAAGCTTTCCACTTAAAAATTTCATACTTTTTGTAAGTGTGAACTAAAATTATGAGTCTATGTTGGTTATCACCATAAACAAAATTGCAAGTTTACGAGGGTCATGCCAAAAGAAGTTAGATACTCCATGGTCATTTGATCGATACTGGCCAGTTATACACCATTGTAAAGGTAGGTTATTTGCTTATAAATTTAAAAATGGAACACTTGGAAATTCGTAGGATTCTTTTTTTAATTATTTTTTTTCTAAATATTTTGGCGGGAATTTTCCGCAACAATGGAGCTTACTCGACGTGATATTCGTGTTATGATATATTATGACTTTAAAAAAGGTTTAAAACCTCAAGAGTGTTTTGAACTTTTAGTCTCGACTTTTGGAGAGTCTGCGTGTTCACGTGCAACTGTTTTCAATTGGTTTGCTGAATTTAAAAGAGGACGGGAGAGCTTTGAAGATGAGGCGAAGACCGGACGGCCGCCAACCGCAGTCACTGAAGAAAATGTACAGGCTGTGGAAAAAAATATTCGTGCGAACCGACGAATTACATATGTAGAGATTGTAGAGCTCGAGCGTGAACTAGGCATTGGATCAGCAGCATTGCAAACTATAATTCATAGTAATCTGTCTCTTCATAGGCGTTGTTCAAGATGGGTGCCGCACAAGCTCACCGATTTACAGAAAGACCGTCGCGTGGATTGGTGCAAATTTATGATAGATAAATTCGACGCAGGCGAGAAAAAAAACGTATATGATATACTTACAGGTGACGAAACATGGCTATATAACTACGATCCCGAAACAAAGCGACAGTCCACAGTATGGTGTTTTGAAGATGAGCCGACGCCAACAAAATGTCGCCGAACCCGAAGCACACAAAAACAAATGGTTGCCTCATTTTTCTGCAAAACGGGACATATTGCTACAATAGTGCTAGAAGATCAAAAGACAGTTAATTCAGAATGGTATGTGACAGTTTGTGCCCCAAGAGTACTGTCAGCTTGGTGTGACAAGCGGCCGAAGTCAGGAACCCGGCACCTGCTCTGGCACCACGACAACGCTGCCCCGCACACTTCCGCTAGAACACTTGACTATTTCAGCTCAAAAAACGTGACTATTCTGCCCCACCCCCATATTCCCCTGACCTAGCCCCCTGTGATTTTTACCTTTTTCCTAAAATTAAAGAAAAATTAAAAGGAAAGCGATTTGAGAACAAAGAAGATGCCCTGGCTGCGTATAATTACGAAATTTCTGAGGTGTCTAAAGAAGAGTGGTCATCGGTATTTTCTAAGTGGTTTAGACGGATGGAAAAGTGTATACGTGTTTACGGTGAATACTTCGAAAAAATAGATAGCTGTAATAAAAAATAAAGTATGTAAATTTTGAGTATCTAATTTCTTTTGGCATGACCCTCGTATATTAAATTCAGAAAATTAAAAATAAATTGTGCCAAAGGTGCCGTTACCTTATATTTGTATGGAACTTCGGTATCGACGGTTTTACTTTTGGGTCGTCTCGTTCGTTTGTTGTCACGTTCCTAAATTTGTCCGATTCTGCTTTCGTCAGCCATTCTTTATTAGTCACGATCGTCGGTGGTCTTTCTCAACTACGGTCTATTTTGTTGTTTATCTTAATCCGTCTAGTTCTACACTCGTCATAATCGTCTTTCGGCATGTTCGCTGTTAAATCTATGTTTTTCGGGTTTTTTCGCAGTCTTAAGGTCGGTACCAATTTAGAATATGACCAAATACGAAATGACGAAAAAGGATTGAGTCGAAATAAGAAAAAGGCCAACAACTCATTATAATGACTGCAGACTAAGTTGACGAATGAAGAATGGCTGACGAAAGCAAAATCGGACAAATTTAGGAACGTGGCGAAAAACGAACGAGTCGACCCAAGAGTATCGACCGATCTGCCCCTTTCTTCTTATCTAGTCGTGTTCCTATGCTATGAAAATTGTAGGGGACTAATTATTGCAGTTGTTTGGAAATCACACTACCACTTTTCAGCCTACCAACACTGAGTTTCCTGAAGCTAAAATTGAAATATATGATTTGGTAGCATTCATTTAATAAATCATAAATTAATTATGACCTAAAAACTTTGGTCACCATGAACTTTTAAAGTTTTCCACAGTAGTCGTGACATAGAGCGACATAATTTGTCAAATAAATAAGGAAAGGTTTATGTGGTGTACATAATTAATACTAAAGTAATATAATATTATATTATAAGTATAATCTGTGTTCAGTGTTGTGTATTACTATTTTTCAATGTTTACACCGTTGTGTCTAGGTTTAAATGAATTCGATCAATTCTTCTTCTTTGTCCAGCCCATTTCCCAGTTCAGCTGGGGTCGGGCCTCCTCGTACGTCGGCGCCAGAACAATCTATCCTGGGTTGTCTTTGTGGTCAGGTTTTGTGTCCGCATATCTCTCTCGACATTGGACCACCAGGTTGCCGGTCTTCTGCCTGGTCCTGTAGTGTTGCTTGGGATGTTCATAGCCTTCCTCACTGTGTAGTTTTCGTCCCTTCGCATAACATGACCATACCACCTCATTCTACTCTCTTTGAGTTTTTCGGTAATAGGTGCTACTTTGAATGAACCACGTACGTATTCATTGCGGATTCTATCCAGCCGCGTGACACCGCCGGCCCACCTAAGCATTTTCATTTCCGCCACGTGGAGTTTTTGCTCATGCACTTTCTTAGCGGTCAATGGTCCAAATGAATTCGATCAATTAGTACCTAAGAACCTATTTAACTAAATAAAAATCCTACCTTCTTTTCTATGTGTAGTCAATAAAATAACATAACCTACAATCTACAGTTCGTAAGGCAAGTGCAATAAATGAATAAAGTGTGATTAAATCATTACCAGTAGATTTTTCTAATGATTTCCTGGTAAATAAGTATTATGTTTAGTCAGTATTTATTGGTATTATGATAATTTCTAAAGCCTATCTAATAATATCATATTGACAACATTGTCTCTGAGCAAAAAATTGTCTCATAATTACTTCACAGCTCATTATTTCTGTGATATTTGGCATCAAAGTTGAACAATTTTAGGCCCAAAAACTGGTTTTTTGGTCATAACTTTTGTTTTAATTAGTTTACCTACAATTAAAATCTTTTGAATTTTTAGAAAAGTCAAAAGTCAAATCCAAACAGCACCGTAAGCACCTTCACTAAAATCAAATTTCGAAAAAAGTGGTTTTGTAGACCATGTTTAAAAAATCATAAAAAAATAAGTATTCATTATTTTCAAAATATGGCTCTTACAAATATAAATAAAAGATTGAAGAAGCGGTGGCCGTTTATCTTATAGTTCTATCTATAGTGCAAATTTAGGAGTTTCAACTCGAAACGTGTCCAAAATAGATGAAAACCGTGTGGAGTCCCTTAACATACAACAGATATATTTTGACGGGTATCAGCGGCTATCGGGTGGTTTAGCGGTTAGCCGCGTAAGTTGAAGACCCCCAGGTTTGATTCCTGACCAGGCCACCGGTGGACTGGTCGGTTTTTCTTTTGTTTATGATATCTTGGTTAAATATTTATATATGTGTAGCAGTGTAACTGCCTATATAAAAACAAGTCAAAAAAATTAAAAAAAATATATCTGTTTCCTAGTTTTATTTAATTGAAATCTTTTTTAAATTACTTATTTAACCCTTAAATGCATGAATTTTTCTTTTAACGAGATATTAATATATGTGATTGACAATGGTTTTCTGACTCTGGGAAAAATAATAAAAAAATATTTAAGATCGATTTTTATACTAAATCAGTGTTAGAAGTTACATAGGCCAAATCTTATTTATATAAATATATCGTAATTGGTAAGTTTTATTTAAAAATAAAAACCGGTCAAGTGCGAGTCGGACTCGCTCACCGACGGTTCCGTACAAACTTTCAATAGTTGAATCATCAAAATGTTATTCATAGAACTCTACAGATTTGACTAAATCCCTCAAGACTCAATTTCCCAGATAACAAGTAATATTTTAATATACAATTTTATTGTTAGACAACGTCCAAATAAAATCAAGACTATTCGACTTCAATAGTTTACTTATGACATGTCGCAAGGACGCTCCTGAACCGACCTATTATATCAGGAAAAACGCGATGTAGGAAAGCGACATCTATCGGCAAACTAATGCGCGCGAGCTATTATGAAAGATGATTTTTATGGAATAATTGTTTATTGCGTGAACCGATTTTAACCATTTTGCCTCTATTTGAAAGCAGGTAATTTCATTGTTATTTTGTTAAAAAATATAGGTACAATAAACACCCGCAAGGGTGTTGAAATTGAAAATGTAAATCTGAAAAGTTTTTTATAAATAAAAAAAAGTTTTGAGATACGTGTACGATTTTATTTTTCCTGTAATATTCATTATAATAGCCATGTTTGGTGAAAATTTCATAAATTTATGTTGGTAAACTTCGGAAATAAGGGGGGGGGGGGAACGGTAATTTGTTTTACATTTTCCTTCAAAAAACATTTTTTTTCCACAACCAAAAAATTATAAAAATAGTTTTGATATGTACAATTTGAGCTCTCTCTAACGATACCCCACTTGACCTAGTTACTTGAAATTTTCAGTTTGCCCCCCTTTCATTTTGGCCATTTTCTATCATTTATATTAATCAATCAAAAAAAATACTTTCAACTTGTAGAGGTTAACAATGTTTATAACTATTCCAAATTTCATATCGATAGCATAAGTAGTTCTCGAGATATTTAACAATGTGACAGACGGACAGAGTCGCACCATAAGGGTTCCTGTTGTACCTTTTTGGTACGGAACCCTAAAAAATGACTACTATTAAAAAGGTACACTATTTGTGGAACCTCTATGATAAAATGTTTAAACATAAACTAATTACTAACTCCGAAAAAATCAGCCTAAATCACAATCACTTACTGCAAATCGCCTTCGTCCTGTTTTTTCACACTTTTCCGCCATTTCCTCTTAATCCTTAAATAATAAATAGTAAATCATTATATTATTTAATTTATTTAATTGTTTATTAAATAATGATAAATAATGAATAATAATTAATAAATGTGATTTTGGATAGCTACATATCGAGCCACGGGCCATCAAATATATGATGCATATATACATACATCAACATAACCGGATTATGAATCACCTTCTAGATAATAACATCCTCAACAAACATCAGTACGCGTATCAAGCAGGCCGGCCCACTGTGAGCGCAGCGCGCGACCTGGGGCCCGTTTCTCGAAAGGTACAAGCCTTGTATTACAAGTGCGCGAACTGTCAAATCGTATGGGTTGTCATGGAAAACACTTGTAATACAAGGCTTGTACCTTTCGAGAAACGGGCCCCTGAAGGCGCGGGTGCTCGCGCATCTTGACGGCGGGCGGCAGGTCGCAGCCGTCTTCTGCGACCTGTCGCGCACCTTCGAGATGGTCGATCACCAGCTCCTTCTGCAAAAAATGTGGTGCTATGGAGTGGGGGGTAGTTTTCACAGGGTAGTTGCGTCCTTCTTAGAAAACCGAGTACAGCGCACCCACGTCCTGAACTCCAAGTCCAGCTTGGAGACGGTGGGCGAATGTGCCGTGCCCCAAGGATCCACGATTGGTAACTACTTGTTTTTATTGCTCGTCAACGACATAACCGCTGCTAGCTCAGATGCGGAATACGTAATTTACGCGGACGACACTTGTATTATAGTCAGCGATAACAATACTGAAAAACTTAAGCTTAAACTCACTCATGTAATGACCCAGATAGCAAAGTGGTTCCGTGCTAATGGTATGGTCCTTAATTTGGATAAAACCAACTTAATCCATTTCCCACTAAGAAAGTCCCAGACGGAGTTAAAAATTAATATTGATAACGCTCAAATACCACAAGTTGATCAAACTAAATACTTAGGCTTCATCATTGACTCGGGTCTAACGTGGTCAGCTCACATAGACATGGCTTGTGATAAATTGGCTTCTGCTGCCTTTGCATTGTCAAGACTGGCCCCAACACTTTCAGACGAAAATATGAAAAAATCATATTACGGATACTTTCATTCGATCCTAACCTATGGTGCTGACCTCTGGGCGACAGCGGCCGATCGTGAGCGAGTGTTCAAACTTCAGAAGCGCGCAATACGAATAATCGCGAGGAAACCATACGACCACTCGGCACACGAATTATTCGTAAATCTTAAAATTCTAACATTGCCTAGTGTCTTCATTTTAGAAGCATGTAAGTATGTTAGAAATAATATAGGCTCGTATAAAACCCGTGAGCAGCAGTCAGGCAGAAGCACGCGCGGTGGAAGTCTTCTTCTGATCCCGCCACATAATACCGCCAAAGCCAAGAAATCAGTCAGTGTGTTGGGGGCTAAATTATTCAACGCATTACCTATCGCAATCAGAAGTGCACCCAGCGACGTCACATTTTCCAACAAACTTAAGACACTATTACTAAATATGGCCTGTTATACCATCGATGAATTTCTCGATAGGGTGTCATCGACCCACACACAAACATTGTAAAAAAAAAAAGTATTTAATTCGTATTTTAATATATTATTAATTCATACTTTAATGCATTTAACGCATATGTAAAATTGATTCGTATTTGAAAGCATTTAACGCATTTTCTAATGTATTCAATGAATACGATGTATTATATAACCATTTAATTGAACTACCTATTGTTATTATTTTTATTGATATTTGACACAATGAAATGTAATGTAACCACTGACATGTAATTTACTTTTACCAATAAAATATATGAATATGAATATGAACGTGGGATAAGGGTAGGAGGAAGAAGAAGAAGATATACATACATCAACATGCATTTAAGGGCTAAGCTCATAACTCTACAAGCCCAACAATAGGTGGCTTGGGCGCATCAGCATAAATAAGTGCCAGGAAGTACTTATCTAGCACGACTACAACCCATGTCAAAACTCCGAAACCATGCGAGCATTTTTAAAAAGGTAAGTACAAAAAAGTAATTTTTTTTTTTCGTGAATTTGTACTGCAACAGAAATTTAAAAACTCATTAAATATAGTGTGGTCGTGCCAGGGAGTACCTACCTAGCACGACCACGGCCCCTACGCCGAAACTCCAAAACCATAAAGGTACATTTCTTTTAAACGTGTACAAAAAAGTACATTTTTTTTCGTGAATTTGTACCGCAACAGAATTAATAAAATCATCCGTGGTCGTGCTGTATAGTATCACACGATAATTTCTGCATTGTCTCCGTGTGGTGAAGCGTTATGCTATGAAAGAATTTCATCGCCCATTTCCCTCCGTCGTGGGTGCCATAGAAGTCGATTGTGGGATATGGGTTCGATTGTGTTGTGGAAGATGGGCTAGCAACCTATCACTCCATTATCACAATTTCGTTTACTAAACCCCTATTTTTTATCCGGATCCCTTTGTTTGTCATAACGATTGAAGGGCATAATGTAATGATTGCCAGACACGCTCTTGGCTGTTTTTTTATATCCCGGCATTTGCCACGGCTCATGGGAGCTTGGGGTCTGCTTTGACAACTAATCCCAAGATTTGGAGTAGGCACTAGTTTTTACGAAAGCGACGGCCATCTGACCTTCCAACCCGAAGGGTAAACAAGACCTTATTGGAATTAGTCCGGTTTCCTCACGATGTTTTCCTTCACCGAAAAGCGACTGGCAAATATCAAATGAAATTTCGCACATAAATTCCGAAAAACTCATTGGTGTGAGCCGAGGTTCGAACCCGCGACCTCCGGAACGAAATCCGCACGTACAATCAACCAATTGGAACCCTAGGCCACTCTACAACCATGTCAAAATGACAAGCAGTAAGAGATTTCTTACAATCTGATTTATAACATCACTATGACATAGTTCTACAGTGGCCTAGGGTTCCAATTGGTTGACTGTACTTACCGCTAGGCTACCAGCGCTTCAGCCAGGTTGTAATACACTACTGGCCAATAATAATAATAATAATCCTCCGGCTTGCCTTCACCGGCCGGCCGGAGTGAACACTGAGCAGGGGCCGCAGGACTCTCACCTCTGGCTTGCCTTAACCGGCCGTCCAGAGTGGGGTGCCAGAGCTATATGCTCGCAGGGTGGAAGTGAAATATGCATAAGACGCGAGTTGGCACAGTGGCTGTTTCGTACAGACTGGGTAGAAAGCGGCGCACACCTCTCCACACCCTGAGCCGCTCACGCTATGTTGTCCCCTTGTCGCTCCGTGCGAGCGGCCGTTTTCGGGGACCCATATAGTGAGTTGGCGAGTCACCGCCTGCCTATTTTTTCGTGTTTTTAAAACATATGATCAAGGCAGGTGCCATAGACCTTTCCATAGACCGGTCACTAGCACACTAACATCTCAACCCAATAGCCCAGTATAATTTGTTTCTTTTCATTGCAATAGTTTTACACTAACCGGGGCTTGTCCTTGGGTGCATTCTATAGTGCGGACAGGGACAATCGCCGGCTAGTGTCACATTACTTTATATTAAACTGTCTTAAAGGGCCTCTGCGCTGTTGGCTTCGGCCCCACGCACGCCTCCCAAAAGTCCGGGACCCCATGGTCCCGAGAACTGGAAAAGACAAACAAATAATAATAATAATAATCAAAGTACATGTACATCAAAGTATGTCTCATAGCGAAGAGTCTCGACCAACACCTTAAGAGACTCTCGCTAGGTGGCTGGATCAAGGGCCAGATGCAGAAGGCGGTGATCTTGGACACAGCGCGGATAGTTCGACGGTTCCTCTCTCTGCAGCCCTAACCACCGGCAGCTTGGGCCCTGCCCCGCTGCTGGCGGCACCCTAGGTTAGGTTTTTTATAATGTGTTTATATATTTTGTATTGTTTTGTATGTGGTTTTGTATTTTACTTTTATAATCATATTATAAAAAAGCCTAGCCTAAGAATCAAAATGAATAAAGAGAAAATAATAATCATTTATTTCAGACCAGGTCCATATACATTTAAAATATACAAAAAATTCACAAAATAATAATAATACATAATATTCGTACATATTATTTACAGAACAATATTATACAATATTATATAGGTAAGTAATATAATAAATTCAAAGACTGGTTTAACGAATCTGGTATCATTTATTTTATATATTTATATTTTTTTCAAAAAGATTAAATAAAACATCTGTAAAAAGTCTTACAGGACTTACACAAAAGTTCATACATACACTACACAGCTACCTAAACAAAATAGGTATCAACATTTCATAAATTAATTTAATTCAGAACATCGGAATATTACTATACTTCGTTTTTTTGGGTTAAATTATTAAAGTCATATTGTGTCGACTATACTACATACTACATTGTATGTATTTTCAATGAAGTCACTTTAATATGTACTTTGATTTAGTTTAGCAATTCCGTGTTATTTATAGTAAATACAGTTACTTTCCAATCAATGTCCCATACTTGAATAGTTTAATTAAATTATCGTGGGTGTAGGCTTTATTATTTAACCTAAAACGAAGCATAGCAAAAAAAAATCCGAGTCAAATCTATAGCAATCCAGAGATAGAGAGGCCGCTTTTTGCAATGATTTTTATGACTTTGCTATGACAATATAGATAGATAGAACATGGTATTTAACTATTTTGGAAAGAAATAATTTATTAAAATATTAATTACATTAACATATTACACAATAAAAATTACACGTCAAAAAAAACTATTTTAGATGTTTGAAAAAGTAAATATCAAAATTATTTACAAATTAAAATTGCTCATTTTAATTGCGATTTACATATGTCAATGCATTGAACTAATAGAGTAAGACTTGACCACCTAGACGCGACACTTTTAGTGTAGACCTTTGTTTTATACTTTGTGTGTGAAATACTAAGTAGTTTACTTTTAGCACTATTATACATTGTGTTATATTTAATTTCTACTCAGTGAAATAAAAATAAGTAATTGTTTTTTTCATAAATTTTAATTTCCTTTGAATAAAATTACTTTTGTAAGTTTCTGTCGCTCAGAATAATAATCGCGCCATTCACCTTGTTTTACCTCCCTTAAACACCGGTTGCATTAAATACTATAATACTATTTCAGTTTTGGTGTCACTATTTTTCGTCAATAATGAGAATTATAATTCATAAATAATTCAAAATCATGCTTATTGTATAATATTATCGACTAAAATTCGTATTAGAACCGTGCAATATTCAAAACTAGAAATTGAAATAAATATTTTTATATTATATATTGAAAACAGAATATGATCACAATTATTATACCTTATTACCTGCATGTCATGTCTGCTATTAGATTTTCTCGTATGGCTTCAACAGTATCTTATAGCACAGGAAGGCATTTTTTCATTTTATTTGTGTGTAGTCAGAGACAACCTCCTCCCACCACGCGCAGAGACTGACTGAGGCAACATAAGTCCACTGGACTTATGTTCGTGGCGCAAACTTTTTGTTCGCCGTGTCCTCTCTAGTACATTATACCTCAATGTGTCAATGTATTATTTTACAGAATACAGGGATTTCTCTAGCAGCATAAGAGAATATGGATTATTACTAATGAATTAAATGAATGCGTTATCCCCGTTTGTATTGTACATTAAATCGTATAAAAAAATAATCTAAATAAAATATTATAGGAAATTCTTACAAGGTTTGTATAGTGGGTACCTACTCAGACAGCAGTTACATATAATATAAAAATAATTATCTCATAACACAAATAAGGCCCCTCATCACTAGGCCAGACCGGTCACAACCTGCGGTCGGTGCGTCGATCGGAAGTATGTAGACTGTAGAGACGCATCCCCAGAACAAATCATACGCAGATGTCGCAGATTCATTGGAGTTATGCAGAAATGTTATGTTAAAAGTGCAGCAAAGCTATATATATACATATGCGTATAATTTATTCGTTGTTATATTAGTTGAATAAATTATTAATACTAAATCAACGAATGATTGTTTATGCGAATAATTATTTTGACGAAATATTATTCGATTTATGCCCAACTCTGCCACGGATCTATATTAAGTATTTAAGTTTTTTATAATGCATTTATCTATAAGGAGCTATAATCATATTTAACATAATTTGAGACCTGTACTTGATGACCTTAATAAGGCTCTGTACTTACTAAGTGTACCAGAGCTTCAACTGATTAAAATGATTGAGCTCTTGTAAGTAGTAATATTGCGAGTAAAAAAAACTAGCTAACAGCATCCCGGTGATGAAGCGGATTCCTATAAAAATCGTAAACTTCTGTTCAAACGGAGCCATTTCAAATTACTAGAAAGTGCAACACAAAGTTTTGTTTTAGCATATAAACTGTATATTATAATTAAAAGTAAAATCGAACAAACATCCTTAGAAACGATCGACCGCGGTCTCTTTGTCTGGATCACCATTTAATTTTACAGATAATCTCAAAAAAAATATACTAAAATGCCTATTACAAAATAAAAATTGTAACCCTCTATTTATTTTTAATTTTAAATGCAGTTGTCGAGTCATGGAAGAACACAATGCGCATTTTAGGTGTTCATTAATCTACGCAAAAATAAAAATATAACCGATACATTTTTAAGTTAATACATTTTAGTTATTTGTTCACATACTTGCATTCTTGCAATCTTAATTTGCCTGGATTAAGACGCTACAAGAGAGAAAATGCTAAAATGGAACCCCCCCTTTCAATTGGGAACTTTAGTTAAGCTTTAGTACTCGTGTCACCGACTAGATTTATAGATAAAAAAAGAGACAATTCATGGTGAAAGATATTGCAAAAATATTGCGAAAAATCTTAAAACTCATGGTGCTCTTTCGACTGTTTCCCCCTCGTGTTGAAAAACCAATTGCTCTAGCCTCAAAAACCACAAGGAGGTAACACTCGAGAGTGTATGCATGGAGAACTGACCCCTCCTGTTGCGTAGTAAGAATATTTTCTGTTAAATTCAAAAATTAATTCATCAAATTGAACAATACATTTTTATTTTTGTTTTTACTAACACTTGCCTACTGGAAAGTATTTTACATACCAGGTGGGTCCTGTAACACGATCAAATAATCAAAAAATACAGATTATATTTCTCAAACGAAGTTACTTTAGTTCAGCAACTTTTAAAAATTATGAATTCATTAGATTTCTATATTTTCATACAAATTAAATATAAGTTTCAGTGTACTCTTACTGTTGTAATTGACGTTACTAGTTAGGCTTTAAACATAACAATGTATTGCATTTTTAAAAACTTCAAAAGGTGAAATCAAAATAGAACGTATTTAAAATAACCTATTTCTAAAAGTCGCTGAACAAAGGCGTTGGTCAGTTTGAGGAGTATAGCCTATAGTTTAATTTATTGGTCTTATTACAGGAAACACCTGGTACCTACATCACAGCGCTGCATTATAGGTACGGTAACGGACTTTAATTGTTGATCCACTTCTAGCTAAAATGAGTTAGAAGTGGATCAACAACAATTAAACTCCATGACTGTACAGTCAACCAATTGGAACCCTAGGCCACTGTAGAACTACGTCATAGTGACGTAATTAATCAGATTGTAAGACATCTCTTACTGCTTGTCATTTTGACATGGTTGTAGAGTGGCCTAGGGTTCCAATTGGTTGACTGTACATCGAACCCAGGCAAATTCAGGTTTGTTTTTTATTGTTCTTGATTGGACACGATTAATTGCGGCGTAAATTGTGCACTTCCTTGTTTTGTAGTCTTATATAAATTTAGAAGTCGATAATTTAATGGAAGATGTACTTAAATTCATAAATCGCATAATACATATTTTCAAAACATTGGCAGCATTGAGAACTTTTGAGTCTCAGAGAAAAAATGTAAACAAAAAAAACCTTGAACACTGAAGAATACACCTTTTAACTGCAGTTTTTATATTTAATATTTGTAAGAATCAATTTGGGTGCTTTTTGTATACAGTTCATATTAATAAAATAATGTTTCTCTATGTATAATCAATTAGTTTAGTTTTACTAGTATCATAGCCGTCCGTTCCATAAACAGGTACGAGCTACTTTGACTTCATTTAAAGTTGCAGTTTTTTAGCCCACTTGTCTTCTAATTCAATATGTCACATTTACAGTTATGTAAATTTATTCATTTTTATGTTTTTTTTTCTGTAGAACAAAAACAGCTGGTTAATAAATAAAAATAAACTAATTTTACACTTCACAAAATTGTTCTAATTAAATTAAAAATCTTATTTTTCTGTTACCTTTTTCGGCACCTGACCTTTTCCTTTGCTGTAGAAAATGTCCAGGAACAAACCTGAAAAAAATTTTTTTAATGGCGACGACAAAATCTTATTTCACAAATCTGTAGGTTTCACGGACATCACATCATTTTACTTGCTTTCTAACTAAGGTCTTATTTCCTCCATCGATCTCGTAGTCTAGTAGGTATAATACTAAAAAAACAGAGGATATCAAGATGTGTCAAGTGAAGAATCAAATTGTAACAAAAATATCTCTTCAGAACTTATCAAAAATATTTAAGATCTCGGATTTTTTTGGAGGACATAAATATAGTGTTGATAGAACTGACAATTTAAAGTTGGCAGCTGATAATGGCTAACCATACTTTCACGTTACCTATGTACATTGAAAACACTTATTGGCTCCTATTTTGTTATGTTCTAGACAACTACCCATTTTTCTTGATGGTTCCGAAGCATGTTTGTTTCTAAGATTTTATCTGCCAATATCGAGTTATACATATGTCTCTGGTATATTGTAGTGTATGTAAAGCCTGATCAGACCTGCCGGATGATTTGTCAAGTGGGCTGATATTCTGATGTATGCGGTGAAAGTTCAGTATCGTATGAAGGTAATTTTTCTAAAGCAATTCCGCAACATGCCACAGTCATATATTTTTACTAAGATGTTGAGCCTTACCAGTGAATACTATAGTGGCGCCTATCCACTGCCGCCCGAGCAGCACGTTCCCGAATATGAGCACCGAGGCCAGCACCGTGAAGAACTTCCTTGTAGTGGTCACCACCGAGCAAGGGAGGGGCCCAAACTCTGACACCTGGAAATATATGAAGTGTGCTATTTATTGATTAAATTGATCAACTGTAATCCAAAATTCTCTTGATACAGACTAGCTATTAAAGCATAGGCTTAACATTCCTACTTAATACAAACTACATATATTAAATTAAAAAATATGTTTAACATCATTATTACTACTTAATACAGTTTCAAATTTCCTAGTCATTTAACACAATGTAGCCAAACGTAGGAGTCGGGTTCACAATGGATTACCCACTTTTTTATCAAAAATTGTGACTAATATCAAGTTAACACTTTAAGTTCTCGCGCTTTGTACACATATTTAAAGTCACACACAGGTCGAACGCGATTAATTAACATTATTTTTACCTTCACACACACACTACACTATTATCCCCGGATTGTGAGGGAGGCGATCGAAATTAAAAAATATCCTAAAAACTTTAACAGGGAAGACGGGTATAGATTATTGCCAACATGGGGACCAGTGATTCAAATGTTCAAACCAAAAGATCTATCTTCGGACCAGTGCGCGGATGTTGTGAGTGCTGTGTGTCGTGCGGTGGGAAATAAACAATAACTAAAAGCGGGTAGATTATATTTATTTGTCTACCCCGAACATTTATATAAATTAATATCGGGTAGTTTTGTGTTGTTTACATCTCCGGTGACACTTTGCTGGGACGTCAGTCTTCCGCGACCACGGCCAGTGCAACCTGGCCGAAACGTTGGGAAAAATGGTAAAAATAATGTTAATTAATCGCGTTCGACCTGTGTGTGACTTTAAATAATATCAAGTTGCATAATATAGCTATTATAGTACCAAGACCCTGGATCGACCGGCCTGGAAACGAAATCACAATATACCCAATAATCTGGTTATTAGCACTTAATGACTCATTCCTATTAAAAATGTGTGGTCCTTACCATGAAGAATATGAACAATTGGCCCAGGGCTCCCATGAATGCCAATCCCGCAAGGTGCACCAAAACTTCAGGATACTTGGACACAAAAGTGATGAACCGGAACATTTCACCAGTCAATAACACGCCAATTGATAAGATTATTGATGACCTGAAAGCATATGAATAAAATAATGTATAGATGGTGGTAGCGATGCTGGTGTTAGAACTTATAACATCAATAAAATATACACTCTCGCCTTTGCCAAATTACATTACAAGATAATTAGTTAACATTCACTAAAGTTACTGCACAACAAACAATGGAAAATCGCCAGCTGTTACTAGTTGAATCTAAAAAATTCGCATATTTTTACTTGCTCACTCAGTTACTCAAGTCAAGTATAGAAAACTAATTACCATCCATTTGAATTGACCATCATTGAATATGCTGATGGTGAGGACTCACTCTTCATCCGTTCCTGAAATACAAGACAACAAACTTGGTAACTAAAGTACAGTGGCGGATTTGCAGTCCTAGCCGCTCTAGGCCCCAGGCCATGTGCCGCCCCTTTCTCAACTAGATGCGTAGGTACTTACACGTTGCGTTGCGATTTGCGAAATGTCGTTACCAAATTGGCAGTGATCGGGGATTTGGATGCCACACTGCGGGATGTCAAGTAGAAACAGTGATATGGATACGTCGTCTGGCCCGTAATTTTTTTTGATGCCATAGTAGACAAATGATCAGTCAGATCGCCTGATAGTAAGCAACCACCGTCGCCCATGAACAATGAGGTTACAAGTAAACTGTGAATTAAACTGTTCGAAAAATAAACGCTAACCCGTGTAGGTATTATATTTATAAACGTGTAAAATAGTGAAATCGCAACCGAGCGCTTAATCATACCGTGTGTGGTATCAAATTATAGGGCTTTGCGAGTAGTTTACAAATATATAACATATATTATCATAGGACTTTTTCTAATTATGACATTTTCTAAATCTGACAAAATATGAAAAAATGTCCAGAAGTGGTAATAATTGTGACGGTGAAGGCTCGTTTTCAAAAAAATTGCCAAAAATAGATAATAGAAATTTATAATCACTAAGGCGCAACAGCAATTTAAGTAAACGTTGCAGATTATTTTAGTACGAAAATAACTTCGATGTGATGTAGATGTTCAAAGAAATTGTCAGTTAATTTTAGGTAATTTGCCTCGTTTACTCTTTTTCAAAACCTTATAATAAAAATGTCGTCTGAGAAGATTCTAGTCTAGATACGTATTATAAATTTACCAGTTTCAGTATTACGAATTGTCCAAATTTTACAAATAAGATCGACTAATCCAGCGCTATACGCGGGATTTCCTAAACGTGCATCAGAGAAAAAATCATAATTAATTTAGTGAGCTAACTTTCAAAAATCCAGTCTGATAAGAATCAAGATAATAAGATGCTCCAATTGAAACTTGAACTAAATATATCTATTAGATAACGGAAAGTGTAACATTTCACCGACTAAAACTATCAACTTTACATTATTTTGACGTTTTTCTTGAAAGCACCCTTAAATAAGCAAGTGTTGGTTATGATATTGATAATTAAGTAATTTTTATATAAATTACATATTTTATTGTGAGGCCTTAGATACTAAACTAATTTAATATAAAAAATGAATTCAGAAGTAATAACTCAGCTTTATTCAGCACTCAGCAGTAAGTAATTGATGATTGGATGTCGCATTTAAAACATTAACCCGTAATAGCAATATACTGACAATTAACTTATAATATAAAGGTGATACTGATATTATAATAAAAACCTGTCCTTTATCTAACCACATCAAGCCTGGAATCCCGCGGCAGATTCATACTAGCATAATGATTGCTGTCATTCACCCCTTATGCCATTCAAATCCCCAATCACTGCAAATAAGTAATTAAAACACTTAATCCGCTCACTGCAATTGCTTTACGCACACTGCTGACAAAACAATCGCAAATCGCAGACACACGCGTAATAGATAACAATAGGTAGGTACCATCCTATATATTTAACTAAAACTACTTAACTTTTATATGTCGGAGCCGGTAGCTCGACATCAAGGGGCAGGCACCAGCTCCATGGCGGGCGGAAACGGTGGGAATATCACGCACACAAGTCCCACAAATGTTTATGCAACTGGTAACGAATATTACTAATATATGCCCTCTCGGCACCTTAAGGAATGCTTACAACAAATATTTTAATTAATTTCATTACGTACCACATCGGACCCACGGCTACGTTCGGCGGTGTTTACAATATCCGCCCCGTCTCAAAGTACAAAGACATCACTGTGACAATTCCGCTAATGCTGTTAACGTAAACATTGGGTTAGGAATGTGGGCCGCCTCCATGGGCCTCAGACACTATAAGGTTACAGGTGCCTTGCGCCGACATATTATATGTAATACGATTTATACGATACGATGTACGAATTAAATATTTATTCTTTGATACGCAAAAATGGATACGATACTTACGCGAGCCTATATAATATTAAGATACTTTGCATTCGAGTTCTTTGTTGTTAATCTTGTTATCCTCAGTGATTTTTTTGCCACGATTTGCCGCCCTTAAAATCTGGCCGCCCTAGGCCCGGGCCTACTGGGCCTTACGGCAAATCCGCCACTGCTAAAGTATGCTCTGTTCAGATAACTTTTGCCTTAAAATCTTGAAATAATTTATTAATTTATATTATTTATACTTAATATAAATTACTATATTAGTTTACATTTTGGTACCGTGGTAAGAATTGAGATAATGGGAAGGAAGATCAAATATTCTTACCTGCACAGCTCCCGTCAGCCCATCCATGATCAGTGAAAGGAACAGCATCAGCTCACCAACTCCGAGGCCCTGGCTCTCGTGAGCTACCTTTTTACTCTGATCTTTGAACATGAAAATAACTACGCCCAAAACTATCAGAAATACAAATAGGTACTTTTTAAGAGGGTACACTTTGCGACCTATTAGCACTCCTAGGATCATAACAGGTATGGGCTTGGCTGCTTTACCAACAACCTGAAAATAAAAAATAAAATTAAAATATTCCATGTAAGTTGATTCTTCAAAACAGTACCAGAACCAGGAATACTATAACCACATAGGACAAAAGCTAGAAGCAAACAACCCTTTCTTGTCAAAACTTATTAGGTGGAAGGTAAGTTCGGAACACCATGGGCACTTGTGCCTTTTTCCAAATATATGGCACTGTTAACACATGCACTACAGACCAAAAATGGCGATAATTTATAACTGCCTGCTTGTATGCTAACAACCTGCCCAACTGGTTTTCCGGCATCTCAGCAAAGGTAGTCTTAAAATATATAAAATATTGATTGATTTGAATATTGTTTTTATTTACTTCAGATTCACCTATTTCAGAAAATGCTGGTTGAGTAGGATGGTAATGCCATTGCTAGGTCACTCACCTGTGTGGGATAGTTGATCCATTGCAATGCCATGTTAGAGCTCACCATACCCAGCAGATAAGTTAATGCAGACGAAAAGTAGTAAATTTTTCTAGTTGTGTCCGTCTCATGTTTCCAAGAAAGCTAGAATTGAAAGAAAATGGCTTAATAAGGGTACATGTAAATATGTTCATATTTGTCGAAAATTCAAGGAATTACTTACCATCAAGATCTGGGCAAAAATATAGTTCACCACGCACTGGACCAAAACCAGTGACAAAGTGCAGGTAAACTGTTCATTGTCGCCATATAACCCGCGAGTTATTTTCTCCTGAAGCATTCCGAATATGAAGTAGCAAATAAATATACCACCAGCGAAGAAAATAAACCTAAATTCACTTCTAGGTTTAGCCATTGTTGTTTACGTTAACACGGCTTTTTATCTAGTTAAGAAACTTATCCTTATTCTGTCAGGAGGGCCAATAAAAGGTTTATTGGTCAATATCCTTAACTAGTGCACTTGAAAAGAAACAACCGACTGAGCCACGTTTTGCAAATTTGAGTTAGTTATCAAGTAAAAGTTTTGAATCGCGGCACCAAATACAAAAACTACACGTACTAACAACACTGTATGACGCTAGTTCATGACGTCTTGACATAATGTCAGTGTCACTATACTCACTTTGGATTTCTTGGCATTGACTGGCATTGACAGTCCGTCGCCCGTGATCGGTCCCAATTGAAGTAAAAGATTTTAAATTACATTTATATAAAATAACAATTTTAAATTTAATTATTTAATTGATACTAACAATAAATCACTATAATCCGGCCAAGATAAGTCTGCAAAGATTTTAATAGGCCCGCCTCTGCAAGAGACATCTGTGGACAAGTACAGGAACTTCATGAACATCGGTCACGCTATTTGCCGAAATTTACGGTTCATTACACGAAGCTTTCGGCATACCTACTTTATCAAACGTATCACAGATGTCGATAAAGTCTGAACTTATCATTCAGGAAAACAGAGACTTAATGCTAAGGAAATTTAATACAGCCATCTTATCCAGTAGAAATAAATATTCGGTTTATTTTAATAATGTACAGAAAGAACACTTCTAACCCTCAATGGGAACGCACATTAATAATTGCTAGCGAATGGGAGCCGGAATCATTCGAAACTGTCCACGTATGTATTTCTACGTAATACGTATAGCGATCACTATCAAAACCTACATACAGGAGTGCGCAAATATAATTATTATAGCAGTCGCCGAAGAAAAGAAAACAAGGAAGAAGTATCAAACTTTTAATAGGTACGATTATTTGGACTTGTACCTACTGCAAGATTTGAACAGATCTGCCTTGGCAGCCATTGTTTAGGTTGCGAATGTTGTATTGTACCTACGCTTTACGGTTCCTCGCCTGTGTATATACAACTTGTGGCTATGTTTAGGCAATTACCTACTCCTTCCAAACAAAGCCTCATCTTCAAAGTGTAGTCCTCGTAATGGAGCTGTAGGTAAATACTTACCATAGAGGAATAAGTAAGGGAAGATTAGTTACTCCATACATCAGTAAATGCGGGTTATTTGTATAGGCATAGTTAAGTGACATCTAGCGACAATCACGCTTCAATCACACGTCTACTAGCGTAAATTATCAGTACTGCTACTTGTCAATAGATGTCGCGACAAACGAAAAGTATACGTGATGCTCTCCAGCAACCCCACTTTGCGTTTTGGGTTTTCTTATTATACGAGGATTTAGTGCACAATAGGTGCTGAATTTGTACTTCCTTGAAATAATGTGTACCCCTTTAGTTTAGGAGTAAAAGCCAAATGAAGTTGGGGTTGCTGGAAAGGATCCTCCCATCAACCCCCTACTCAATTTCCACATAGGCTCCAACTTTTACAATAAATAAAAGGCTAGAATATTTAGTGCACATGGTTTTATTTTAATTTAAGTAAACTCTGTCTAACTTCATACATCGCAGACGTCAAAAAACGTGTGAAAATTGCAGACGCCGGACATTGTTTTAAATTGGTTGTACCGCGGTATCAATGGCCGAAGTAATAATAATAGATACTCGTATATGAAAATACTGCTCAAGAAACGTACTAAATCGTGTTTACAGTATAATCTTCAAACTCATCATTTTTGCAAAGAAAAACGGCCTCAATGGAATCGGTGTGCGTGTGTCTAGATTTTAAAAAAACCGGCCAAGAGCGTGTCGGGCCACGCTCCGTGTAGGGTTCCGTAGTTTCTAGTTGACTACGGAACATCAACTTGCTAGAGCTAAGTCAGCAGTGATTTTGATAGCCTCGTCTGCACAGGGGTTAAGAAAGCGTACTTAATAATTGTAAAGAAGTTTGACATTTAAAATAACAAATAACTTGCATCGGCGGGGCTGTCAAAATCGTTGCCAGCTTATCAGCAGCTTAATTTTTGTGACTTGTAGAGAACTAAATTAAACTTTGACGTGGAACGGAACGTTCAAAGCCGCTCTACCATGGCTCTACCTGCCTGTCAGTATAAGCGAACTCGACTCTATCTCTAACCACGCAAAGTTAATTTTAATTATGGTTAAAAAGGCAGGCCGTGTATGGCCTTCGAATTTATAAAAAAATGTTAGAGCAGTGATGTAGATATGCACGTAAAAGGTTATTTTTATGTTGTTATTACTTCACAGCGTCTGACGGGACATTTCCGTTTTAAGTTAAAATCGGAATAAGGTAGGTTTTGCTACTGTTACTTAAAATTCCAATAAGATTTACACGTTAACCTCTTAAACGCATACTACAAAGTGTTAGAAGTTAAGTTTTGTTGTTATTTATGTTTAACAAACATTGCGTTCAGTTGTATAAGGAAGGAGTAAAAAACATAGGTAAAAATAGAGAACAAAGTGACCAATAAAGTTTTTAGTGAAGAATAAAGAAGTGGTTAATAGTATACCTACTCGTTAATGTTTACATCAGTGAATAGTTAGCCTTTCGGGTTGATTCTAAGTTAAATCTTAGGTATCACTTAAGCGCTAACATACGAAATTAGGTACTGAGCGAGTCTAATATATTATATTAGTAAAATATGTATCAAATAGCAATTAAATTTACTTGGTAATAATAACGTACTTACGTATTTACTTATGCAGAAAAAGAAAATAAATTTATAATGTCAAAACTTTGCTAATAACACTGTTATAGTTAAAGAATTTCGAATATAATTTAATTAATTTTAAAAATGTTTAATTAAGTATCTTCCTACGTAAAATTATAGGTACCTACACATCGTAGCTATTAAGCATTACTTGTAGTAAAAATATCTCTTGAGCACGTTCAAAACATGTTCTCATCCCTCTCTCCTAAGAAACATGTCAGTCAGAAATATTACTTATTTCAATTGAGCTGGAGCTGACCTTCCTTGTAAAATATCGAGTGCGGCAAATGTAAGCAGCGGCCAGCTAAGTATTAGTGGCGGTGACTCATGCCATGGTCACACCCGTACGCACCCGCTCTCGCGTTAATGTTTCATTCACTCAACTAATTATCAAAGGCAAACCTATATTTCCAAACTCTTATCTGACACTCAAAAGAACAATGATTTGGTTGATGATAGAACTGATCAATGAACCTACATCTCAAGTCTCCTAATAAATTACGGCAAACTCTCAGGGTCATAACAGTCAGATTATAATTATGACTTTGTAAGAATATTCGTTATGCTTGCTCGTCGTCATAAACGTATGTTTCACTTAAAAGTAGTCTTTTACTTTACTTAATTAGTGGACCGCTAAACACATAAAACTATGCGTTATGAATCTCTTAATGACTCCGTATAGTCCGTATGTACAAGTACTTAGTTAAATATTTAAAAGGTACCCTACCCAGGACGGAATAACTTTATTGGCAGGGGAACACGGCATAATAAGTGTTTTACTAATGTCCATAGTGAATTCTAGGTAGAAATATTGATTAAGAAAACTGCAATGCGATTTTGCTTAAAACTCGTATTTCGTTTTTGACCCCAAATTCAGCGAAAAAGGGAACTTTATCAGCCGCACCTCGAACATGATAATAAAATGATATATAGCTTGTTTGTACTCACTTCTTATCGCTGCTGAGTTCGGGGCACTAACTTATCTACCTATTCCGTTAGAAGGCGTTTCTAAAGACCGCCTTGAAATGTCTGTACAATCTCTAGATTATGCTAATCTTCTCGTTTTAAAACAATAACTTTACACTTATTCGGTACAGTAATTACAAGAATAATTTTCTTTTATCAGGGGGCGATTTTTTTAAGTTCAAGCGCTCTACCTCGGCGAAATTATATTTTTAAATTACAAGCTATGTAACAATCTGGAATTTTGGGATGTTAAACACCCGTTTTCAATTCTCTATCAGTAAAATTAAAACGGCTAAATATGTGCCTAGTATTCGAAATGTGTTATAATATATTTAAATCCACGAAATGAAGCAATCGAAAAATAAATTTGGTAATTTAGCCAATATGTCAGATACTCGTCCTAAGAGTACCTAATAGGCATCGGCTACTAGATATTTGATTAGATTAGAATGATTAGATATAATACAATTAAAAATTGTCGTTATTTACGTATGCGAGTAGGGACTTCGGGGTTAGAGGGTACTAAATAGTTAGCAGCACGGGTAGCATGGTCGCGCGATAGACGATAAAATATCAGGCCGTCCCTATCGCACTATTAGTAAGTGCGATAGGGACGGCCAGATGTTTTATCATTTATCACGCGACCATAATTGCCTGCCTGAATTTCTTTTATAAGTGTGGCCATTTAGTTTTTAATACATTACTCGATAGCGTAAACATCGCCTTTATATATTAAACAGAAACATATCGTAACTACTTTGAAAAAATCTCGTATCTCACACTGCTCCTCAAAGTTAAAACGCAGTAAGTCTATATGCATTCCATACATACTTATTACATTTTTCTTATCATTGACAGAAGAAGATACAAGTTTTTTTCAAAGTAGTGACGATATCAGTTTTAATTCAACATTGAAAATACTTTTGGTTAGAGCGTAACTTCCGTTGTTTTACGATGATCGTGTCACTTTTAAGTAAATAGGAGTAATTAACAACAAAACTACGTATGGAAACAAAAAAATTACTTGGTCTCTTTAGAGATTTACTCAATTAATTCTTAATTGTACTTTGTTTCAGAAATAATTAGATGCAGTAGCCGAAAATGTCAGATAGTGGTAAAAAGCGTATTAACAGATTTCGAAACATATTTCCTAACTTATTTTTTTCGAATAAATCCAAAGAAAAGTCAAAAAAGCTTACCCACATGGGATGTAAAAAGTCTAGTCTTGAGGACTCTTCTTCTAACAGTAACCAATATGAGAATCCTAGAATAGTTAAAAATAGCGTTGTAAATACAAACAACGGTGTCGGTCGAATTTACGAGAACCTAGCTATTGAACAATATCATAACCATAAAGATATGGATTCTCCATGCAACATTGCCTCAAGCAACCATTCATCTAGCAGTACCTTAGTATCGGAAAGCGTGAAACTCCAGCTGTCCCACAATGAATATAAATCTGACTTGTCTCAAGAATACTATAAAGCTAGACCTCAAGTCCCACCAAAACCTTATAACGAATTAAGCAATTTTTTAACTACACCTTCACATCAAGAAGAAAACCAATTCCCAGATGTATACTACCATTCGGTAGAAAAGCTAACGGAAACTATAACACCATTACACGAAGTTGAAGTGTTTCAGGCCCAATCGTTTGATAAACCTGCCTCTGTGGGTGCAGAAATTAAAAGAGTTAGCACAAAATTTTTAATATCTCCGAAAAAAGAAGCAGAAGTGCGAACGATACAGCCAAAAAGAGCTAGAAGTTTTTCTTTTGATAATAATAATAAAAATACATCTTCACTAGACCAAAATCTTTATAATAATTCAAAAAAGTGTGAAGAAAGTATAACAAAATCTTATAATTACTCTGCTCCAACTTCACCAGTACCTACAAATCACAAAATTCCTAATATGCCAAAAACTGTTTCACCATATGGTCATGTAAAAAAATCAATGAATGAAGCAGAAGAGAGACGCAGCTCTCTTAATCGTTCTACTTTACGAACTCCAATATGTCCAGTTTACAAGCTGCCAATGGACAATAAATCTGAAAATATAGAGCAGAAAACCAAAGCAAGACAAAAACTTGAAGCCTTTTACTGGCAGAAGTTAAAGGAATTAAAGCAAAAGGAAGACGAGTTTTTACTCGAACAGTCTTTAAACTCGACCTTAAAGAGGACGTCCCTCAAACATGCACCAAATCCAAGTTACAATGGTAGTTTACCGCGATCCTACAAAACTAACAGCTTACCACGAGACAGTGAACTTAAATATGCAGTCGACACTACGAGTAAAACCTATGCATATAATCCATTCACAAGGGGGGTTCCGGAAAGACGGACCGATACATTTTTGCGCTATCAGTCTAGTCCTAAAAATGTAGATATTGTGTATAGGCACCCAGAAAAACTGCAGTCCACTCCAAATAAAAACGTACGTCCTCAAAATTCCATTGATCCACAAGTATATACACGAATGCCATTAAGAAATGACTGTCATTCCTTCAGTATGCAAAGAAAGCGAGTAAGTATTGAAGAAAAAAATTACGACACATATACAAAATATATTTGCTCCCAAAATGTGGTTCCAGACATCGATACCAGATCAAAAGAAACGTTGTCTAGCCCGCCTCGCCCTCCTATTCGGACGACAAGTGTTGGCAAGAACAAGATTGTGAATAATCAAAAAATAAATCAGCGAGCCAATGCACATTACTCATTGCATTCCGAATCTGAAAGTGGGTCTGAAGCTAGTGAAATACAAAGGATCTTGCAAAGTGACGCTCAAAAAGGTAAGAACTCATTTCGTTGTCTGACTTTACTAACACAGTTTTACTACCACTACTAACAAGAGTAGACAATTTTAACGTTTTAAGAGCCTTTTAAAGTCGTTTAAAAGTAAAAAGTATATATCTTACAGCCTGGGAGAAAAGAGTAGAATATAATAGGGCCGCCACCATCCATCCACACTTATACTTATATAGGTACTTATACTTTTAATATATGGAAAAGTATGTGTATCTTTTTTTTTGTCCGTCTTTCACGGCAAAACAAAACGAAGAATTGACGTGATTTTTAAGTGGAGATAGTTGAAGGGATGGAGCTTTCTAACGCGAGCAAGCCGTGGCGTGGGCAAAAGCTAATCGCCTATATATATATATATAGGCTATATGTCCCATTCGAAACACTTAGGGAGGCGCTTCGTTCCTTTAAGATACCTTCCTACCGGCAGCGACTGCTGAACAATTATCTGGAAGATCGCTACGTGACGTGGGAAGACGGAAGCGGTGAGCTTCTTTGGCGACCGGTTGAGCTGGGAGTCCCTCTGGGATCTGTCCTTGGACCTACGCTATGGAACGTTGGGTTCGACTGGCTATTACGAGGCCCAGTTCTGCCTGGAATGAATGTGTTGGCCTATGCAGATGACACTCTCATTACGTGTCGGGGTTCCTCTTATGAAGATGCAGCAAGGAAGGTGACTATTGGAACCTCACTTGTCGTAGAACGAATCCATCAGCTAGGTCTTCAGGTGTCCCTTCCGAAGACGGAAGTTCTGTTCTTCCATGGCCCGAGAAGAGGACCCCCTCGTAATGCCAACATTAGAGTAAACGGGGAGGTCGTCGCGGTTAAGGCTCAAATGAAATACCTTGGCCTCATTTTGTATGGCCGCTGGAAATTTAAAGCGCACTTTGCCAGCTTAGGCCCTAGGCTTATATCTACAGCTGCAGCTCTCGGCCGGATGCTTCCCAACGTGGGTGCGCCAAACGATACATGTAGACTCCTGTACTCTCGTGTTCTGCAAAGTATGGCCTTATATGGCGCTCCCATATGGGTAGATGCTCTTTCTGCTGAACATAGAGCGCACGCTAACTTTCCACATGGTGCAGATACTTACTGGCCGTGGGTCTTTTAGTAAATACCTGCACCGAATAGAGAAGGAAGAATGCCCCATGTGTCAGTGTAGTGACCCTGCGACACTCCACCCAAGGCGGAGACGGAATTCGTTGGTGGTTTTAGACGGTAGTCCTACACTGGTTAGTCCGTCATCGCCCCTGGTCCCCCGAACCGGATGGCATGCGTAAATGCATTTTCCCAACATAAAAAAAAGGCTATATGGCAACACAAATGGTATGGTAGTACAACCTAAAATATTGATACTTGAACATGCGCAAATTAAAATTCTCATTTGTATTTTCTGTTCACTATAGTAAGGACTACCTACCTAACAACGTATTGGTTATTTGAATGTTAGACGGCACATTCGATATTTGAGAACATTGTAACCAATTTTAGTCCATGTAAGCAAAAAAGCTCTGTACTAGTTTAGTTTACAGGAAATACGACTTTTTTACTAGAACTTGCTATTTTTAACCGCCGTCCCAAATCTCAAGGAAGGTGGTTCTTAATTGGTCTTTATGTTTTTTCCACGATATCTCCGTCATTACTGCACCGATTTTGAATTTTTTTTTGATTGAATGTATAATTATATACCTATGCATACAGATAGAAAATTACGTGTCTCTTATTTTAGCCTACTCCAGATTATAATAATGTCTTTCTTATATTAAAATATGTAAGTACATTAAATATCGTGTATCGATTTATATATGTTACTGTCAATAGCAATAACATGTTACTATTGTTACTCTCCAAGTCCAAATGCCGCGAAAATATGTGACACGTAGGCTACACATAAGACCGTGTCCGATATTTTTGCGGCTTTCAAAGAATAACTAATATTGGCTGGTGACTGTACAACGACTGGATCGATATTAGTAGAGTCTGTTAGGACATACCTATCGAAAGAAGAGTCGTGAAAGAGGCTCCAACATTATGTGACTCTTCTCTCGCAAAAATGTAGTGTATCCGCGCCGAATAGCAGGACAACTAATTATACACTATATATGGTGTCCCATTACGAAACAAATTTTCATATTAGGTAAACGACGATTGATCTGACCGGTAGTCTGATCTGGGTTCGAATCCCTATAAGAGTATTTAATTTAAAGAACGCAGATTATTTGTTTACAATCCATACTGATCCATACTTACTAATATTATAAATGGGAAAGTGTGTATCTGTTTGTTTGTCCGTCTTTCACGGCAAAACGGAGCGACGAATTGACGTGATGTTTGAAGTGGAGATAGTTGAAGGTATGGAGAGTGACTAGGCTACTTTTTGTCTCTTTCTAACGCGTGCGAAGCCGCGGGCAACAGCTAGTATTTTATAAGTGTTACCGGGTTTCGTACCTGCTTACCTGACAAAGATTTGATGTGTAGGTATCCCATCTAAACAAAATTCTTCCCTGATAAGGATATTGAATTTTGAATTCACTGACCAGTTCTAAGACTTCCAAGGCACAAAATATGCGTATTAAAAAGTACTATTTTAAATACTTATTGTAAAATAGCGTCTGTAATATGGTACAATACATTGACTCATGACATCGAAGAAATAAATCTATTGGTTGTCAAATATGTACGAGTATGCATCCGTTCAGAATTTTGTGTAAAGATACTTATATCCAAACATCAGATATATATAATCGGTAAATGTTCGTGATGCCATCTCTCTCGCTATCTGAGGGATGTGAAAGAGACGCCATTTTATCATAGGTATGTCATTGTGTTGATATCGTAGAAGTCCACTCGTATCGTATCGTAGGACTATAGCTATAGTGAGACAATGACTTTGTGTTTCTCTTATATCTATGATTTCTAATTAGTATTTTATACAATCGTGATATAATACATAGCTTTTCAGTCGAGTACCATGTTTAGGCCACGAAGCTTTGGTGAGTGGCCTAATAGTACGGCACGAGAGTGAAAAGCTTAATTATATCACTATGGCATGTCACCGTAAAATTGTAAAAACCGTTAGTTTATAATTTCACTAGCGAGATTATGAACTAACGAAATATTGTGAACCGTAACGTACAGTTCACAATTTGACGGATTATTTTTACGTTAGATTATAATCTAACCACTCAATTGCTCTAAAATTTTCAATGGCCTCTATTGTCAAGTAAAATAAAGGTGACAGCTGGTAACTAGAGCTACCAAAAGCAAATTGTAAACTGTCATGGCGTCGGAACCAAGCTAGCGCTCTAATTGGTCGGTTTTGTAGTAGATCGTTCTGTGGCCGTAGAGTGACTGACACAAATAGACACTGCAATCACAGATGTCAATCAAAAACCTCATTAAACTTTTATCATCAAAATTCGATATATTGTTGAAGGAAACGGTCGAAGTTGCCAGAGAAACAAAATTGTCAGTTACTTTGCTTGTTATGTGGCGGCTTAATTCCTATATTTCTTGTAATTTAATATTCAGTTTTCGAAAAAAAAAACCGTCAGTTTATAATCTTACTAGTGAGATTATGGACTGACGAGTTATGGTGAACCGATAACAAAAAACTGACCATTCAGAGAGCACTAGCTTCTGGCGCAAATGACGATTTACAAATTATCGGTTTCTCTCGTTAGATTATAATATATCGAAAAATAATCCGTTAAATTGTGAACGTTACGGTTCACCATAACTCGTCAGTCCATAATCTCGCTAGTAAGATTATAAACTACTTAAAGGTTTTTTTTTCGAAAACTGAATATTAAATCACAAGAAATATACGAATTAAGCCGCCACATAACAAGCAAAGTAACTAACAATTTTGTTTCTCTGGCAACTTCGACCGTTTCCATAAACAATATGTCGAATTTTTATGATAAAAGTTTAATGAGGTTTTTGATTGACATCTGTAATTGCAGTGTCTATTTGTAGTTATACTAGATATGAAAAAAAAGCTGCACTTTTAGATGGAAGCAAGCCGCTTTGCATGGTGATAGTAGACGTTTTAATAAACGATTTTTTCCGAGGATATCAAAATTTCATCCCTTAGGAAACCGAGCGTAGCGAGGTGTTTTATGAAAATGAAAAAATTTCTATTTTTTTATTGTATCGTCCGATTTTGACAAAACGTATCTCAAATGAAAGGTATTGCTTTATGTAATTGAAAAAAAAAATGAAAAAAAGAAATATTATAAAAAAAGTAAGAAAAAAATTAAAAAAAGTAAATTTACGTCTCGCACTGAATAACTTCAAAGAATGACAGACAAAATGTACAATGTCGATATATGAGTTTTTTAAATCAAAGACAGATAAATTCATAGTTGATAACTAAAGACCGAATCGAAATCGGATTAGCATTTTTTAAGATACAAGTTGCCAAAGTTGGGAAAATTTGCTTTATATGGCCACTTTGAAATTCCTTTGCCAGAAAGTCAGAAATAATATATTTTTCTTACACAGAAAAGTACATAGTGACAGTACAACTCAAAATAAAATAAAAAATTCCGAGGATATCATAATTTCATCCCTTAGGACGACAAGCGTAGCGAGGTCTGTTACGAAAACCGAAAGAAAAACAAATTTTTTGTACGTCGTCCGATTTTGACAATAGTACATTACATCAGAGGCCGGGAAAATGAGGATTCCCGGCCAAGTGGGTATATCCGGATAGGGATACGAGGCCGGGAATCCGTTTTCACGCCGAGGCATGTATAGTGCTTTTCTCAAACATACAATGAAATAAAAAATGTTGTCGAAATTAAAAAAAAAGTTACTTTGCAGGCCTAGGCCTAAAACATAATATGAAATCCCTTTACAGTCCTCTCGAGTTGTTGCGCCCAAAAAGCGATACTTCCCAGCCCATTTTAAGGAACGTAAAGACAATATTTCATTGCATGTTTGAGAAAAACATATTTCAAACCTCGCGTGAACACTGAAAAGTTAGCACTTATAGTTTAGTTTGTGGTGTCCTAATTGAATTGACAGATTACAGTCGACGAGTAGAAAAAATATTTTTCAAAATATTTCCAAAGTTATACTTGTTGGAGTTGTTGGTACTACTTGACATATTGACAACACTACAACATACTACAACAGACGTTTACTTAATGTCATGAATTGTTCAAAGATATTGTACAAAGAGAAATAAAATTTATCTTATAAAACTTAAAGTCCTTGAAGTATTTGAAGTGGCAGGTAGTTAGTAGTTACAGGCTGTACGTATATAGGAGTAAAAGTATAATCGAAGTTGGTGGTCTTGGACGCGACACAACACAACAGCTGATGAAAATAAAAAAAATATCGGATCCGAATCTGAAGGATTGAATCGAGCGAAATCGAAAAACGAGCAACAAAATTTGATATTTTACCATGTGTCTCTCTATCCCTTCTGCATATCCGTTGTGAGGACTTAATTGGACAGGTATTTATTCTGATATTTAGTTTTTCAGTTCTCCAGCCGGAGAGCGTCAAATTTCAGGCCGCTGCGCTAAATGAAGTAACCGCTTCCCGTACAGTATAAGTACACACCTTGCTCAGTACCCACACAAGAAAGGCTCAGATTACATGTTTGTTGTCTCGGCTCCGTTTCGGCTGACAATTACATGTGATTTGAGACATTTCTTACTTTACTGGCCTATTGTATGTAGGTAATCTTCTATTACGTTCACATTAACCATACCTATTAGTTATTTATTAATCAAGAAGCAGCATCAAATGTACCAGGTTCCGTCTAGGCTTCGGCAGGAACTAGACAGGTATTGCCATACCTTTTTTAGGGTTCCGTACCCGAAAAGCCGTCCGGCCCTCTGATAATTTTCCTGTATGTGTGTCTTGCTTGGCTCTACTTGGAACGCATAGAGGTGTCGAATTGAAATTAAAACCATATATCACAAAACTGACAGCGAGTTAATTTTTGTTAACACCTTACGCTAATTGGGGGGGAAATTCTGAAAATGCCCTTACGCGAAAAAAGATAGGCCCAATGCCACAAACACAGTCTCGAGGGTTTCAAAATGAATATGGTACCTACCTCCCGACTTCCCGTTGACCATTGTAATATGAGTAGGTACCATAACTCTGAAATTCGTTTTAATTTTGTATTGACGAATGCACGGTTTATCGGTGCTGTAATTAATATAGGCTCTAGTTTCCTATACTTAAAATAAAATATTGTATGCAGTGCACGCAATAAAGCACCACATAATTAAAAGAAAAATATGGACAGTAGTTATTTTTAAACATATTTTCTATTTAATAAGTCAAAAAGAAAGATATAAAGTAAATTAATTGACCGTGACGTCACTCCTCAGTATTTCATAGTAATTCCATATTAACAAATCGTTTTGACAGTTCATAAAAAGAAGCTGATTTGACTAGTAGATAATTTTTAAGAAAAAAAAACCGCCTCCCTTTGGGGTTCTGGTGATAAATACTTTCAAATGTTTGATTATGTTATCAATTCGTCTGTATATTTTTTAATGTTTGTTATTCGATATCTCCGTCATTTCTGAACCAATTTTGAAATCTGGATGATTCTGAATTACTTACAGATGAGAATGATTATCAGAACGGAACTCTAACCAGGGGAGGTTCACTCTTCATCAGCAGTTCCACTGCACCAAATGTCACTGTTCTGGACGTAAGTGCATCCTGTTCTTATAAAAATACCAAAGTCACTATAAGTGTGCCGTTCAGATTTGAGGAGTTCCGTTCTGACCATCATCAGCAGTTCCACTGCACCAAGTGTCACTGTTCTGGACGTAAGTGCATGCTGTCCTTATAAAAATACCAAAGCCACTATAAGTGTGCCGTTCAGATTTGAGGAGTTCCATTCTGACCATCATCAGGAGTTCCACTGCACCAAATGTCACTGTTCCGTACGTAAATGCATGCTGTTCCTTTAAAAACACAAAAATCACCATATGTATGCCTTTCAGATTTGAAGAGTTCCCTCGATTTCTCCATCCATCATCAGAACTGGGTTCTCAGAAAAATGGGACCAATTTGTATGCATATACATTCAATCAAAAAAAAATTTTCAAAATCGGTCCAGTAACGACGGAGATATCGAGGAACAAACATTAAAAAAAAAATACAGACGAATTGAAAACCCCTTCCTTTGAGATTTGGAAGGCGGTTAAAAAGAGGCAACAGCCCAGTTGTAATAACGATTTATGTGTTACCACAATAAACATTTTTTTTTTCATTTTTCATTTTTTTCATAACTGAATTAATTACTATTTTCGCATTTGTCTCTTACACCCTTTGGCCCTAAAGTAGTTAATACTGTATTCGTATTATGTACTAAGAGCCCAGGCCCCGTAGCCGAAAGGCATTTCCACGACGCGAAACGAAAACGAAACGCCGCGAAAGGTAGTCTGGGTCTGTCGCGCCTAAACGCAAGAGCGATAGAGATAGGTATCTACGAGCGTTTCGTTTCGTGAGCGTTTCATGAGCGTTTGTGGCATTCTGCTACGTACCCAGAGCCACCTATATATAGAGCCGCATACTTGAAAATTACCTTACTAAAAATTATTAAAAAAATATTTTTGAAATACTTATAAAAACCTCTTTCATCTGATATGTAACACAATATAGTTCTAGAAACTTTAATTTTTAATTTTCACTTTTACCCCTTAAAGTGGCCCCTATAATTAAATTTTCTTAATTTAAATTACATGTCCGTCTTTGGGTCACAGGCTTCCATATGCGTGCCAAATTTCAAGTTAATCGGTTCTGTAGTTCCGGAGAAAATTGGCTGTGACAGCGGACAGACGCACGAGTGATCCTATAAGGGTTCCGTTTTTCCTTTTTGAGGTACGGAACCCTAAAGAGTAAAAGCTCAGTATTCTAAACTGTTTCATTTTTGCCTGTGAGGTAAAGTAAAAATTATATTTAGTCCTAATGAGGAAGCGGCAGACAATTAAGTAAAAATGTCCCCAAACCCGCTTTAAGCTATGCAATGCGCGACCAACAAGCATTCAATCATATAGGTATTTACATACATACATATAGTTATAGGTGTATATGCGTACGCATGAGGACAGGCCCCGTAGCCGAATGGCATTTCTACGACGCGAAACGAAAACGAAACTCCGCGAAAGGTAGTCTGGCTCTGTCGCGCCAATACGCAAGAGCGATAGAGATAGATATCTACGAGCGTTTCGTGAGCGTTTGTGCATTCGGCTACGCACACAGGAGTCTGTTCTTCAAAGCAACGTACCTACATGTCGGAATTCCGCACTTACTTAATTTATTGACTGCCTACCTAAATGTTGATTTTCTTACATAATACTTTCGCTTGATTCAATAACTTTTTTAATTTAATGGATCTTTTGTGAACCGTCACGCTCACAGGAGTGAAAAAGAGCTCGAGTAGATTTTCTACATCTCTTGCCAACATTTTGGCAACAGCGACTGAGGCTCGTCGTAGGGTTGGCGCCCATCAATTTATTTGTGTGTGTTTGTTCTTTTTCAATAAAATTTGGAGGGGCACTTTAAACTACCTACAACATAGTCGAAATTAACCGCTATCGAAATTTGAGTGGGGCAATTTAAATTATACATGTATATCGCTAATAATATTGAGGGACATACAATAGGCATAAACATAAAATAGGCAATAAATATGCAACTCACTTTAAACATTGTTAAATCACATTAAATCCAGATTTTTATAGAATGTAAGAGAGGCCATCGTCGTGTAAATCAGAGATAATTCGGTCTTTTAACACCGTCTACACCTACAGTGAAATGGTCCATCCACATATTACGTCACACAAAATTTCGATTTTTTGAACCCCTCTATGTCAAGCTTTTTTGTATCCCTTTAACATGAATCTTTACCTCTACTATCTGTACCCCATAAAAGGGATCTAATTTGCTGTATTTTCCTCCGATCCTGTCAGTCAATGAATGAAGCGTATTTTTTTATTAAATAAATAGTATTAAAATATAATAACTTAAACGAAACCGGTGAGCGATTCCAACTGAGCCGGTTTTTAGGGTTTTATTTAATATCACACCTAACATTGTTTTATTTAGGACCGAATTTAATTTACGAGGCAGTATAAGGTGGGTGTATTAAAGTTTGCTGTTTTCAGAAATTTTAAGTACTTATAGGTACATATGAAGATACAGCTTTAATACCACCATGCCATCATGTGTAGCAAAGCCACAGAAAACTTTGAGCTTAGTGTGCTGTGTGCGTGTGGAAGTGTCAACCCTAGTGGCGGGAGGCGTCGGCTTCGCGGTATATCCGTCGCGCAAGGTCGACGGCCGCATCGATCGCGGACTACCCTCGCGCCTGTGCGGCACCGCATCTACCGCGCAACAGGCCATACCTAACCTTCTCTGTGTATAGTAAAAATACAAGCCGGCTTTAGTATTAAAGTGGGCGTCCGACGGCGCAGACGGCGCCGGGGCCGTCGCCACGTGTAGATAGTGCCATACCAAACAACGCCACGCGTTTCGCCGGCTCTCCAAACACTTCTAACTGTGATAATAAACACCAAATAACTCTCAGTAGGTTGGGTCGCTGGCAGCGAGAGATAAAGTATAGGCGCCCAGAGTGAATTTTCGGGTTGTTTTGTTTACGGCCGATGGCCAAGGGAGTGGTCATTGGCGATATGTCTCACGCGGGACGTTGGGTTGGGTAGGTGTAGGAGCCCACGTGATTATGTATGTATCAAGTCACCGCCCGCTCCCCTGGATACAGCGGTGCATCGGCCCGCTTCTGCGCGCTGCATCCAACCTATACCTACACTGTGTTCCGGGGGGTAGCGGGGTTTATTCATCATTTATAAAACGTTTGGCGAAAACTCGACCGTTTTATTTGCTACGTAGTATCGAAAATGAAATACGTGCCAATATCTTATATTCCCGCATTTCATTATTCATTCACTGCAACGTCATATGATGTGATGACAGGCTATCCTAACAATTATTGTAGTATCTACAGAGTGGGGCCTGTAACAAAGGCGAAGAATTGAACTGTAGGCTATTCTCCTTATACTGATCAACATTTGTACAGTGACTTTTAAAAATTATGAAGTCTTTAAATTTTTAATTTTTCATACAAAATAAATATTAGCTTCAATGTACGCCATTATTGTTGTCATTGACGTTGTCTGTCACACTTTAGACTTAACAGAATTCGCAATACATTACCTCTTAGAAAAAACTTTCAAGGATGATAAAAATCAAAATACAAGTTATTTTTAAAAGTCGCCGAACAAATGTTGATCAGTATAAGGAGAATAGCCTAGAGTTCAATTCTTCGCCTTTGTTACAGGCCCCACTCTGTATATGTCATTATTCTGGAAGCTCACATCACTATTCTACAATTGTGGGACAGCAAATGAAATGGATTGCCATTTGGTTATGCATACATTTATATTACCTAAATATACCCCACTAATAAATCATTGGTGGCAAGAGACAGCCATATACAAATGTATACTTTCTCAACTTAGCTTTCCACCCAAACGTTGCCCAACTTTAAAAATGTCATGTACTTAGTTAGTAGTTATCATCTACTCAGTATAAATAAGTAATTTCGTTATTAAAATAACACTCCATTACAAGGAATTTGTTATTTAATATGTATATCCACAGGTTGTTTGGTTTCCTATAGGTTCCTCACTATTTACAAAAGTAATGTTTGGTATGATCGGCAATGCTGATCTAAGTTACGGTTTTTTTTTATAGTTCACAACATAAAATTATAGATTACTCGAATAATAAGTACCTATATTGGTTACTACTTTAGTTATATCTGCCACTCGACCTTCTCCCCTGATCCTCGACTATGAGTTTTTGACGTTTTAAAACACATGTCTAGATTAAACTTTAAATTCATAACCGTTTCTGGGCGGTGTTCACATTCTGCATACAATGAAAGTTCTTAAATAACGTTTACGCTATCGAGTTTCCTAAAGCGTAGACAAACTCATGGTAAAAGAAAGTCACACATCTACCCGCAGGAAAAGTAATATTTTGCTTTTTAATTTTTGTGTTAGAATGAGATGGTGCTTCGTGTTTAGTACGTGTGTATATTTAGGTAAACACCTCACAAGAATATATAATATAATTAGTCGTCGAAATACATGACTGTCAGCATACTATCATGACATTAATAGTGTTGAGGATATTACCAGGTTGATGATGAAAACTATTACTTGTACCATCACATTTACTCTATTCACTTATAACAAACATATTAACAACCAATTTACAATAAATAATTCAAGACTTCTTCACTACTACTCGTCTGTACTCGAACTGGCCACCGTCACTGCTTGTCCGCCATTTTTATAACATTCCAACACGGCGGAAACCCAGTGACTACTATTAGTCAATTGATATTCTTTAATACTTTCATCATAAATGACAGTAAGATAAATCAAAATAAGGCATTAATAAATAATTACTCTAACAGCTCGGCCATCCTGTTCGAGGCGAGACCCTTCGCCAAAACTTAATGTGAAATAATTCAAAAGAAAGACAATATCAGTTTATACAAGAAAAAGATTATAAAAGTGTAGTATAATATGCATTTGAAATAATTCTTAAACAATAGAAATACAAAACATCACTTCACTTCATACCGATACCTTTACCACATAATTACGATTTGCTATAAAATGGATTTTTAAATATTTCCATAAATCTTATCAAGAAATATAGGCCCGTGAAAAATAAATATATGAATAACATTAACTTCGATACAATTAAATTAATTAAATTAATTACATCTAATTAAATTCATTACATCCAATTGAATTCATTACATCTAATTAAATTATGATAATTAAATTAATTTCACAAGTTATAAACATATTTAAGTAAACAATGCAACACTTCACTTCACACTTCACTCGCGAAACAAGCAAAAAGAACATATTTACACGGTTTTATGACATCACCACCTCATCACACGATTGAATGAAATTCCCGTGCCGCCACGGGCTTCGGCAACATGATGTACCCGTCCGCTGCAACAGCATCATGGGCCACCCAAGCTCTGTCAGCCTGGATAGTGCTGCCGATGCTGCTCATCACGGACGCCGGACATTGCGCCGCCAGACGCAAGGTCGCATACCATGCCAGCGTATGAGGACCCACGGTGGACGATCGAAACAGAGGTATCTTTACCCTGACCCTCTCACCTGGTCACTCCTGGGTCGGAAGTGAATCTACACCCCGACCCTCTCACCTGGGCACTCCTGGGTGGTAAACGAATACCAGACCCTGGCCCTTTCACCTGGACGCCCCTGGGTTCTTGATCTGAAACTTGCAACACTTTCTTTAGGAACATAATTTCGACTGTCTTCGAAATTATGGTAAAACGATTATGGTTCGGTAATCAATTCAATAAGTCATAATGTATCGACAGTCGTTATGATTAATTAAATTATTGTCATCGCCTATTAATATATCTACTCTATACTGAGTAATTATATTCAAGATTTTTCAGATGTATATATCATACACATTTTCAGAATCTTTGAATACTCAAATGACCTGTCAATAAAATATCGCGCCTAGTTAATATTTACCATTTGTAACGTAAACATATTATATTACGCAACCATTTAAGACTAATCGCAAGTACACGACTACGGTGTAGGTCTTCATTATTATTATTATTATTTTTATCCTGTTATTATTATTATTATTTTAGGTGCTAGCTAAGATTGATGCAATAGTATGCCGAAATAGAAAAACTCTTTGTACATATACTATTTAGGTTACAGGTCAAGAATAGCGACATCCATCAGACATTATATACATAATCTCTTTTTTTTTATATATATACCGTGTCGTATGAAAAACCAAATACGATATCCGACGTATCTTTATTCGCGACTCTACATATGACTCTACATATGACTACATGTGACCATCACCCATGTCATGTCACATGCACCTTAATATATTATATAAGCATATCAAGATTGAATCGTTATTCTTGAGAAGCAAACAGATATTACTAGTTAATAGTCTGAAACATGTCTTAATGATATTTATTCACACCATAGATGTAATTTTTCGATTTCCCATCGAATTATCACCCATGATCACCATGGTAAAATGCGAAGCATTTTATTTTATACGTTACTTTGATTAAATAATTCTGCCATCACTGGCCATTATAAAATAGTATTCATAAATGTGGTAGCATACCGTCAACAATCAAAATGAGATCAATCAGTCCAATTCGTGAAATAAAACTTTGAAAAACAACACATTTCAATTCGTTGACTTTTTAAAACTTTAAAACGCTAAACATTTTTATAACGAGTTATCATAAAATATCTGAAGATGATTAGAGATACAACATACTCTCCATTATTCATACCAGGGGTTGGCAACCTTATTATCAAAGTAGTTTATTTAAATTCAGTATTTAACAGAATTAAACTACCCACAATTGCACAATTTCAATTTTAACGGTTAATATAACATGTTAAAATCACTATTAAATATGTATTTGCAAATGAACAGGAATCGTTTTTGTTCAAAATCGTACTTAAAGCATTAAATATCAAAATTAAGAACTGCATTATAATTCTCAGTTTGAATTGAGATCAACTTTTCATAAGTATACATATTTTTTACCAATCTTGTGTTACCGGACACGAGGGATTAAATTATTGAAGTACTTTATGATAACATATTTTACACAGCGTATTTCATTCAGTATGAATGTTTAATTGTTTATCTGATCTGTATAACTTGATAAGCTCGAATATGTATAATTATATTATAATAATAGAATACAACAGCAGGACAATTGCCTCGTTGGAATAAATTACACCACTTTTCGGAAACAACATAAAATGGCTTGTGTTTAACAACTCGAGGCATCGTTAAATAAAGCAGTCGTTTAATCAGAACTTTATTTCTATTGATAAGATACAAATTTACTTTACTCATAATTCCACGATTTCCTTATGCCAATTAATTTATGAAATTTTACTGTCACAAACTGAATGACGTATCATATGACGGCGCTTATTGTGTATCCAGAATATACTAGTCATATAGTTACCAGATTTATGTGTTTCAACAACTAATGGGCAATGTAATGTTACACACCTTTTGTAAAAAGATTTTTAGGTACAAAAGTAAGTCATCTTTTAAATAAAACAATAATGAGAGCTCATCAATTTATACTGCCATGAGGGTAGATTATCAAACCAGTTTCAGAACATGAAGTTTAATTTTAAGAAATAAATATAATACATGTCTCACTTACCAAAGCAATTTAAAAGCACGTTTCGTTAAATAAATCCGTTATATTATTTTGACTAAACAAAAAAAAACCTTACACTTGTGCGGCGTGGCAAAAATCTTATCGATTCTTGTTTCATTCCACTTCTGAACTGTTGAGGATATTACCAGGTTGATGATGAAAACTATTAGTTGTACCATCACATTTACTTTATTCACTTATAACAAACATATTCACAACCAATTTACAATAAATAATTCAAGACTTCTTCACTACTACTCGTCTGTACTCGAACTGGCCACCGTCACTGCTTGTCCGCCATTTTTATAACATTCCAACACGGCGGAAACCCAGTGACTACTATTAGTCAATTGATATTCTTTAATACTTTCATCATAAATGACAGTAAGATAAATCAAAATAAGGCATTAATAAATAATTACTCTAACAATAGCGAATATTACGCCAGTGTTCTGACGCCAGAGTGTAGCATTTTCAGTCTTTCACAGAGTAAACCATAGAGTAACTTATACAATACATACTATGCCTTAAACAGTTTTTGATACATTTTTGTTACACATTGATACAATCAAGGCGGTTTGTTTACTAAGGGCCCAGCCGCGAGCCACGTTCAACGTATTGCTTCCCTGTCACACGTACGTACGCAATTATAAGTGCGACAAGTTGGCAAGACATCGAACATGTTTGCCCTCCTGAATGTGGTAGAGGCGCCCTCTGAGCAGAAATTTCGTAACATTCTCTTAAGCATTTTATTTATTTTTCTTTTTTTTTCACATTCAACTTTGCACTGATCTAGTTCTAGTGATCTAGTGTTAAATTAAATGGATATATCTCCAATTCGTGCATTTCATAATACATGATTGCATTTTTTAAATAAATACTTACCTAGTTATAATTTTACGTAGGTATACAGACGAGATCACTTAATATTACACTACTTACATTATAACCAATGAAGTCGAAATAAATATGTAAAAACGTATGAGAAAATCTTTTTTTATTAATTAAATGATTAACAAAAAAAAAGTAACAAAACGGTCTGTTATGAGTTCCCTTGATACAACACAAAGTATGAGGATCGAAATTATGAAGTTGATTACTGATTACTATGAAATAGGTATGTGGAACTAAATTACATAATAACCTATGCTTACTTTTAGGAGTTAAAACTTTACGTCCCGGTAGTGTGATTTCTAAGCACTAAGGGCCAGTTGCACCAACCACATCGTCACGCAGCAGATGTCTATGGTACTTCCCATACAATAAAATTTAACAAACGCTTTGACGGTGACAGACGGTTTGATGCAACCGGCCCTAAGTAGCATAGACAGATGTCGCCTAGGTACTTAACGCCCCTCTTGCTCGGAAATATAAGCACATTTCCATCTCATTTCGACTTCGTTCGTGTTGAATGAAAATGGAAAATAAATCATGTACTATTTAGGTGTCTAACTTACGCAAATTGTATTTAAAGTCAGAGAATGTTTATGATTACTTGGTACATAAGTAACGTTACGTTTCTTTATCCTAATCCAAGGGGAAAAGCATTGAATTTTACTCTGGGCGTTCGTAATTTCGAAAATAGTATATAAAGCACTTAGCTGCCAGTGAACAACTCTATTACTCAAAAACAAGTTATTTTCAGTAGCACTAAACCAACAGTCAATATAGTTTTCTGGAATTGATTAAAACAGTAAACAACATATCCATTAGATACTTTTGTAACACTAGCAACAATCCCTTATCCTTGTGTATTCAAACAAGCGGAAAGACTCACACTTCAATAACCTGTACAATGAATCAGTGTTCCTGCGCAGTGAACGGCAATCGCAATATGAATTCGTCCCATTTTCCATATAATTATGAAGGAAAGTAAACTCTAGTTGACAAACTTCCAAATGGACTTGCCTTGAAGTGGGATTGAAAATGTTAAGTCGGTGGAAGAGTAAAGACAAGTCTGAGAAGAGCAAATCCTCGAGCTCTAGTGGAAAGAAGAAACGGAAAGGAAGAGACAGTGGTAAGTGGAGTTGCAGATACAGTGATGGAAATAAATGGAAAGTTGCTTCAAATACCTAACTTATGCATGGCCTTTCTTCTCGGTCAACCAAAGTTCGGCTTGTTACAGTTACCTACAGATCGTGTTGCCTATCATTTGTCCTACAACGCCCAGGGTACGTAGCCGAAAGGCACGAAACGAAACGCTCACGAAACGAAACGCTCGTTGATATCTATCTTTATCGCTCTTGCGTATTGGCGCGACAGAGCCAGACTACCTTTCGCGTCGTTTCTTTTTCGTTTCGCGTCGCAGAGATGCCATTCGGCTACGGTACCTGAACACAGAGAATATTTAGTACCTAATCTGTTATAAGACTTCGTATACTGTGCATACATAATTATCATGTGTTCCTTCTCATCGATATACGGGGAGATACCTCCAGCTGATCCATTCATTCGGGGCCAGCTCCATTAGCAATTTTAACATATATAAGTATCTTTTTCCCTTCACAGTCACTAAAACTGAAACAAATGTGCTTACATTTGTGGGTGTAGATTTTATTTATTTATTTGACGTCACTGATCCTTATCTAACTATAAGTAACAATAAGAATATGTCGAGGTAGATTTTTCTAAGAATTATTTTTAACGGCCCACTGGGCGTTTTCTATTAGGTACTTTTAGCTATCCAAGTTACGAAACGGAGCCATGAATAAAGACCATATTGTGTAGGTTTAAAATGACGTGTGACGTCAACAAGAGATATCCTTTGGCAGAGTTCGTCATTATAAGTATTAAAACCAAAGGATCTACCAAGATTTTTTATGTGAATTTTCATTGATGGGGAACTCTCAACTTTAACTTTCGTTTAAGTTTGCATGAGTAACAAACAAAAATGGCTGAACCTAGTTCGATGATTATTCACGTTTAGGTACCTACACCTTCAATTTACTAAACTCTACTTCGAAACCAAACTTAAACAGTTATCAACTTTAAACCTTACTATAAAAAACCGGCCAAGAGCGTGTCGGGCCACGCTCAGTGTAGGGTTCCGTACACTGAGAGAAATTTGCATTGTGAATTTAACAAGTTCGACTTGTTGCGGCTTATCCGTTTGAATCAGCCAAACGTATGTTTAAAACAATATGTGTCAGGTGGTTTTTATAAAATCGACTTGTTGATTCAAATATACTGCCGATTCAAATGACAAGTAGCTTGTTGTTTGAACCAAAGAGCACGTAGGCGCTATTTTAACCAAAAAACTTGTTGAACGAACATGAAAACTGGTTGTATTTTCTCTCAGTGTAGTTTTCCGTATTTTTCTCATTTTGAAAACTACTAAACCTATCAAGTTGAAAATAATTTTCCTAGAAAGTCTTTATAAAGTTCTACTTTGTGATTTTTTTCATATTTTTTAAACATATGGTTCAAAAGTTAGAAGGACACACTTTTTTTTCCTTTAGGAGCGATTATTTCCGAAAATATTGATATTATCAAAAAACGATTTTAGTAAACCATTATTCATTTTTAAATACCTATCCAACAATATATCACACGTTGGGGTTGGAATGAAAAAAAAATCAGTACATGTAGGGGGCCCGGGGGTTGCCCTAACAAAACATTTTTTTTTTCACTTTTAATTTTACCACTTTGCTTTGCTTAATACGATCACATCTCTGAGTTTCGTTCCCGGCTTGGGTGGTTACCGATCCGCCGACGTAGAGATGTGCGGTGTCCTGTCATTGCTGTACAACGTACTCTATAACCCCTGTTCGCCAACTTACCTATCTGAGAGATTTAACTATCTGGCTGAAGGCAGTGAACACCGCTTACCTTCAAGCACTAATCTTACGCTTGCCATTCCGACAAATAATACACGTACGTATGCAAAGTCATTCACGGTGCGCGCGGTGAAATTGTGGAATGAACTGCCTCGGTCTCTCAAACAGTCTCAGTCTGTGGCATCACTCAAGACTAATTTGAAGAAGCTTTGGCTTTCCAACCAAGCGTGATCTGGTTATGTGTATTCCTTCTGAACCTACTCCTATTTGAGAAGTACATATTTCTTGCGATATTCATATTTATGTATATATATATTATTTTATTTGTGTATTCGTGTATGTAGTTTATTTCATAATATTATTTAGTATTTATGTAGTTTATTTACTTGTGGACATTATTTTGGTTTATTTCTGACCTTTATTGTACTTCTGTAAGTTTAAGAGTTTTGTGTTTCTGTAAGTTTGTCTATCTTGCCTACTTTAATGTTCCTCTCATCTAATCTAAGGTTAGCTGGAAGCGATCCCTTATAGGGATAAGTTCGCCTTTGTACCTCTGTTCCTGTAAACTGTATATGAATATGTTGTACACAATAAAGTGATTACTACTACTACTACTTTGTCGGCGTTATTGATATACATATTGGTACCAAATTTCAGCTTTTTAGTGCTAACGGTCACTGAGATTATCCGCGGACGGACGGACGGACGGACGGACAGACAGACAGACATGGCGAAACTATAAGGGTTCCTAGTTGACTACGGAACCCTAAAACGTCATTTCCATAATATATGATTATTTTAAGTAACGTATTGAACAGCCAATACTTGTAAATCAGACTCGTGCATGGTAGAAGCTTATTATGAGACCTTTTCCCACTTGAACACATGTAGATTGAATTAATAGAGCATTTTTTTTTTGCCACTTTCATGAAGTGTGATATTTTTGAAAAAAAAAATGCTATTTCTACTCAGAATTACTAGCCTTTTCAATCCTAGTAGTTAAAAAAATTGTCCCATACGATTTTTTCTTATTTTGTTACCATTTTCCGTACATGTTGTATGGCGTAACAAAAGAGGAAAGTAAAAAAAATGTATGGAAATTCTGGGACACTTTTTGTCTCCCAGTGAGATTGAAAGTACTCGTGATTCTGAGTACAATTGACCTAAAATTCCATAAAACAATAAAAAAAATATTGGCAAAAAAAAAGAAATGCTCAATAAATGTAAGTATTTACAATGTTTACTTGTCTGTTCGTGTATTATTAATAGTAAAATGTCAAAAGCATTTACTTTTTTGGTATTACGTATAATAACGAAACGAAGCAGAATTAGAGAAACACCGATATCATTTTTACTTTATACATACTTCAACAGATTTTATATGTTATTTATTGCTTGAAAAACCTGTATAACAAATACTGTAAATAATGTAAATATGCTCTAAATTACATTGAGAACATTCATTTGTTTCAGAAAATGATTGGCGCGGCGATGGATCACGGATGGATGGTGAGTGTGTTTGAATACTGTAAAATTCTAAGAACTTGGGATAATTTGAATAATAATTTTATTTGTTTAATAACTCAAACAGTAAAGAGACACTAGTTTCTTAGATAAATTAATTGTATTTGTACTAAAGAATATTCCCTTCAATTTAATTAAAGGACGGTGTGTGTTCAACTGTTTACAGTAGGTACATTTGGGGTTAAATAGTTTCCGTTCCCGATTAATCGGATTCCTGTTTCGCCGAATTCTTGTTTCGTCGGAATCCTTTTCTACCCAAATTGTAACGTTCTAAACTGAAACAGGAATCTGACAAAACAAGAATCCGGCGCATCGGAAACTAATCACATGTGGTACTACTTTTTTATATTTACCTAAGTTGCGCTTAGCAAACGAAATAGGTACCTGACCAATTCTCAAAAAGGTATGAAACTTTCCTTTTTTTGTTACCGAAAATGTATAGAAATCTGGTAACAAAAAGGAGTTTCATATTATAATCTACCTGGGACATTTTGGGAAACCTAGTGGATCTTGTCTATCAGTCTACCAATTTTTACCAAAATCGGGAACGTGATCCAAATGTATTTGTACAAAGTTTGTAAACTTTTCGGGAATTGCTGACGTACACCAAAATAGAGATGAGGGGCAAATAGGAGAGTTTAACAAACTCTGTGTCCAATTAACCTTATCTACATTATCACAACACCAATGCAAGGAATAACTACCTAATTGTAAAACTTTTCAAACACGCACTAAGGGAACAATGACAGAAGTATAGGTGAAAACCTTAATAAAGTCACCTGTTGTATGTGTGAGTGACGTGTTTGAATAGAGAACACATATTTAAAATTAGTAACACAAACAAAACAAACGCCTATTCGAACACTTCACTCACACATACAACAGGTGACTTTCTTGAGTTTTTCACTTTCTTAAGTGTATTGTGATGTTTGTGATAGATTATGAAGATACATTACACATTAGGGGGGTGGTCTAAAAGTTTTTTTTTTCAAAATGTAGGATTCCATATGGTTAGTTTTTACTCCAAAACGTAGAATAAAAAAATGATGTCAACAAATTTTGAGAACAACCAGACATTATTTAGAGATCGCTCAAAATATAGCAATCATGCAATATGCGTAACTTGAACAAAGAAACTATCTTACATTAATTAGGTATTTTCATTAGAACTAAATTAAACGTAAACGGCTCGTATTGGTGTGTTTTTATTACTGGGAATTTTTTAATCAACGAAGAGTAAAAATTTGGTACATTAGCATCGTAATGAATTAGTTATTTTATAATAGAATAAAAAGGTGCCGTGTGAAGAAAATATTTTTTTCCCATACAAACGTGGACCACCCTAGATAACATTTGTCAGCGTAGGTACTCTCAAGTTTTGTCAGCATATGCTTCCTAACGGGTTAAGATGCTCGGCTCTATACCATTTGTCACAACGCCTGTCACGCTGACTAGTCCGTAAGTGCCAAATGACGCATGATATCATAGCTGTGATGTAAATGCGACCCGAATATTGTTTCTGATCGAAAAGTACTACCTTTATACCTATAGGTATAAGTTTATCAGGAAACAACTTTGACGTATAATTACTGTGCCGCTGAAAACGCAATTTTCTTAGTCCCAACCACAGGTCCCAACAAACAAATGATCAGCGTACAAGGGTTTAAATAACGTCATAATATCATACACTTTAGCGATTAAAATTAGCATGTTTACTATGTATAATACAGTAAATTATATGACAAGTACTTAGGTATATCTTTTTTGAGTTTTTAGTACCTAACCTATACGTGAGAACAGAAATCTAAAAACAAGTAATAGGAAATAATCCGTAGATATATACATATTGTATTAGAGGAGTTAGTTCCACATATGTCTGACTTTATTGCGAACTGCCTCATTTTGGGATGTTTTTCTTTTCATGTTAAAAATAACATGAAAAGAAGCCATCTTATGTTCACTTTATTAAGATGTTTTTTCTTTTATTAAATACATACGAGGTCATATTTTGAAAACATTTAAAAAGTAGTACGTACATCATAGTGAAAACTATAAGAATATTGATACCCGAGCAAGTGAAAGATTCCAATATGGCACTGCGAGGGTTACAAGGCACGTGGGTTAAACATATTTTTCCACCTAGTGACCTCCAACAATGTTTACCTCACCTAGAAAAATATTAACTGTAATAAAAAACTAATTAAATCAAGTTCGTCAATTTATTAAACATTTATGATTTAAAATTATCAATTAAACATCAAATCTCCTAACCAGCTTTGGACATCAAGTTAAAATCTGAATGAAATTATCAAATTACTTTGCACATGTGGATAAAATGCAACTTTGCTAGTCGTTTTTGAAGTATCAAAAGGGTATTTTCAGCAGTCGTTGCTGTTGCGGTTGTCCTAAGGCACCAGAGAGGTGCATATGGAGCGCGCACCACGCCTTCCTGTCTTCAGCGACCTAACTTTTCGTAGAGTGCCAATTTGTTTACTGTGCCAAATATGGATATGAATATTTTTTTGTTTTTCTTTTATTTAAACAAGAATCAAATCAACTACAATGATTTTTCTGCAGAGCAGTACCTGCATTACTTACCTACATTACTTACCCAGTTTAAATTTCAATAGTATAAACATTGTGATGTTTGCGCAGAGTACGCCGAATCACCCGTTGATGCTCTAGTCAAATTAATTACACCCGAATAGAAATCTACTGTTTCGCTTTTGCGTGCCAGTTTCGGAAGTTTCAGAATGAGACGGGTTGCGTTAGAAACTATAAATAAAGTTTACAGCACCGATTGGAGTTGTTCTCCAATACACTCCCGGCACCTGTTCGCGCCCGGTCGCGTCTCATGTTTAGGTAACTCGTACTTCTCTCAAAACGTAACGAGTATGCTGTGTATACATTAGCCGTCTAGTTCTCGGATTCTACATCAAGCAATTCACACATTAAATTTAATTGAAGTGAACTCATTCCGTATTCGCTCGTAACGTTCTTCTAATCAACATGAAGAAATGAAAATAATTATATGCGTGAATTTAGTTTAGTGCTACATGTGGAAATGTGCGTGTTCTTTTGAAAGTCCTTGTTGGACAAAAAACGTACGACTGACATGTTGTGATGGTGTTACTCGAAATAGTGAACGTCAAAGAAGTGTCATAAGTACATTGGAGGTGGGCGAGGCTGGGCAGGGCCCCGGCAGCCGCTTCTGCCCTATTCACTCTGCACCAGCTCTTATCACGCGCACACTGTCGCATTCGCACTCTTATCAACATCAAAGTACGTGCACACAAAAACAGAGATTTCTAATATAAAACGTGGATGGCATTTTAAGTGAGACTAAAATATTGTTAAATCACATAACGACTCAAAAATGGATTGTTTAATTAAAATACAAAAAAACAAGTTGGTACCCAAGATTATTAGTATTAAAAATTGAATGTTAAATGCTTTGGCAAGGCAACTAGGTAACAAAACATGAGGAGTATGGAAAGCTTTCATTTTCATGAGCCCCGAGACTAAATTTAATTTTTTTTTTCACGAAACTAAAAGTTTATTTGTCTTATACAGACGTGTAAATACTCGTAATAACAATTTTGCACGTATGTACCATGAACGATGTTTTTAATACAGTTGCGAATATAAACACAATAAAACAAATATTTGATACAGATGTAGTGCTAAAAGCTTTTCCTTCGTATTTTCCCGGAAACGTTTGTATTTGTCATGCTTGTTCAGACAGCGTCAGTACGTCTTGTACTGAGACTGACTGAAATAGCATGACAGGTTCGTACGTTCCCGTAGAAATCGAAGGAAAAGCTTTTCGCACTATATCTGTGCCTACATGAGTTAACATTAATGATTACTACGTAGGGTGTTCAATAAATCTTGTCGTGTAATCATATATATTTATATTTTTTCAAAATAAGCCCCACAACAATTAATACATTTATTCATACGCACAAACCACTCATTTATCCAACCCTCCCACTTTCCTTTATTAATTAATTCTAATTCTTCCTCAAACGCACCAACCAACTGTTCGTCCGTAGAAAACTTGCGCCCTTTCATGCGGTTCTTCACGTATGGAAATAACCCAAAGTCACAGGGTGCAAGATCAGGACTGTAGGCAGGGTGCTCCAGTACTTTAATGCCAGATGCCCTCAGAAATTGCGAAGTAGCGCCAGCTCTATGAGCTGGTGCATTGTCGTGGTGTAGAAACCACGAGGCAAGTCCCGACTTCGGTCGTCGATTTCTCAGTTCTTCGAATAATTGAGGCAGACAAATCTCAGTATACCATTGACTTGTGACGGTCTTCTGTCCACTAAGCATCACTGATTTTACTAATCCTTGCTTGTTAAAAAAAACAGTCATCATTATTTTTTTCACCGACTTCGATTTCCGCACTTGTGTTGGTTGCTCTTCGTCTTCGAAGACCCATATTTTGCTTTGCGATTTAGTTGGCACGTCGTAATAATAAATCCAGGTTTCGTCACCCGTGATAATTGAACTGACACTCTTGGATTGGCCATTGTCAAATTGTTTCACCATAGTTTGCGCCCATTGTACGCGATGTAGTTTTTGGTGCTCACTTAAGGTGTGGGGTACCCACAGGGTACAAAGTTTTTTTACACTTAAATGATTCGTCACAATGTTGTGCAAAGAGGATACAGGAATATTTAAGAGTTCTTCTAACTGACGATATGTGATTCGGCGATCTTCTCTAATAGCTTTTTCCACACGAGCTATGTTTTCTGGCACTTGAATTTCTGCGGGTCTTCCCGGTCGCGGGTCGTCGTCTAGCTCAAAATCCCCACGTTTGAACTGTAAGTACCATCGTTCCACAGTCCTCACAGATGGGGCTTCTGGACCAAAAACAGAACACATCTCATCAAAACATTCTTGCTTAGATAAACCGCGCTTGAAGTTATAGTAAATAATAACACGATAGTCTCGTATGCTCAACGACATGTTCTCTATTTTTTATAATTTTACTTTGGACTATAATATTAATTCTAGGGAGCTGAAATAAATGTGTAATGTAATTGACGACACTTAATGACGAACACATGAACAACTGTCAACCCGAGGGTTAACCCACCATTTTACATGTAATTTGATAGATGACAGCCCACTAACACTGGGCTAAGTGGTTGGTGGTAACACTTAAAAATGGAATAACATTTATTTTGCGAAAATTCAAAACTTTTTTTTTTCAAAATAGGCAAATTTAATATTTTTCCTACTCAGCCCTTTCGATCCTACTAGGTAAAAGAAAGCGTTCCAAATTTAATCTGTACAGCGGTTATAAAGTGGAAAGTATTCAAAATAATAGAAAATTTTGAGGCAATTTATTTGTCTCTTGGTTTTTGTCCTGGGGGCCGATTTTTGAGTCTCACTTTCACTAAAATACCGGTTGAAAACGGTGAATTGCCTATTATTTTCAGTGACAATTTTCTGAATTCGAACGCCGTGAGACTCAAAAATCGGCCCCCTGGATCGAAAGGGCTCGTGAGACTGAATAGGAATAACATAAAATTTTCCTACCTTAGAAAAAATATTTTTGGTGATTGTTCTCGCGAAAATGTCCTTATTAGTTTAAACTGTATAACTTATTGAAACTGAAATTGGTGTTTCTTCAAAAAAATTACACTTTTTACCCTGTCATATCCGACGATATGGCGTATGGTGTATTTGGTGTCGGAATTGGTATGGATGTATGCAATATATTCCTGCATAATATTGTGATGCCAATATTGATTGCGTGTTGCAGGCGGTCTGTCGGACGGCGAAGCGAGCCGCGGCCCCGCGCGCGGGCGCTCGTCTCGCCGGGACGACCCGCGCCGCCACACACTCGCTGGGAACCACCTCTATGTGCATCCGCACCACCCTTCGCAGCTTAATTCGCACGAAATGGATGTACGTATATTGAATTACACTTCATATATTTCATAATATTATATCAGATATACATATTGTCCAGGAAAACCCAAAGATTCGAAGCTAGTATAGTTCAGGAAAAACACGGTTGCACAAAAAAAAGAAGCGTTGTTCAAGTTATCTATTGTGCACTTAGCCGTTGGACTAACCCTCAAATCCCTCGTAAGGTTCTTTATTAATTAAAACAAAAGTACGTTTATAGGTATATATTATATAGTGAAATCGGGTAAACCCAGTTCAAGAACTAGTGTGACATACCAGCATCGTGTCAGAATCTCATTACCTACTAATGAAATTGAGACTAATGAGTCATTAGTGTCAATAAAAAGATAATCAATTAGGTCTATGATGACATTTATGAGGCAGTGTTTAAAATAAAACTATTATTATGTTTAGCACTGGACGCCTGCTGGGCAGGTCCCACTTTACGCGCCTGAATACGCGACGGTCAACAAAAGTCGTGATAACAGGCAGAATCGTATTGTTGACGCAAGGGCTCTAAAGGTAGACCTTATTAGAATAAATTCTCTTGGCTTTGGGAAATTTGACTAACCTAATATTAACATTTTGGTCGTTTTATTAACAGTCTAACATGCCCAGCTTTCCATATTTTTTGTTCTCATTATTTACAACCTGCAACACGTAGATATTATTACCCCGACATCGACGTTAAGTGTTATTTTTATTCGGACTGACAAGTATATACCGATATTGTATTTAACTAATACATAATATATGATACATATAATGACCTATTTTATAATATTAAAAAAACTCACTGCCGACGTTGTCGTATTTAAACTTGCCTCTACAATTCATTTCAAGGCGCAGACGGTTGACCAACGCAAAGAAATCAAAATATTACACGACTGAGATTTTTATCAATAAAGCTTCTCTGTTTGTTTATCCTTATCATCGTTCTTCTTTTTCCGTTCCTCTTGTTCCGACTTTTGTTATGGATCATTAGTCGCGGGAAACTCTCATGTTCATTTACTTATTTCTGGAACTATCTACCCATAGAATCATTTTAACTAATTTACTTTACAATACCTAGTAGATTAAATTTACGCGATTTTTAATATTTTACTAGGCCTTTAAAGTTTTGCCCGAATGCTATGTTTTAGAATTAAATAATTTAACACAAATTCGTGCTTAGACTTTCTATACTTACAATATACCAGGTACGTAGTACAATTTCGGTATTATATATTTTTTTATATATGTATTTTTCAACAAGCATCATGTTTTCTTCCAACAAACAGTATTTCAACAGTTCGTCACTCACGCCATTCATTAGTAGATAATATATACTCATAGCTGGGCATTTACTCGTTAATCCGTTAATCGGTAATTAACGAAGTTAACATTTCGATTAACGGATTAACTTTTAAGTTAACTTGAAAAAATGTTAACGGACTCGTTAACTTCCATTAAATTTCTACGAGTCCGTTAACCGTTAATCTAGTAGGGCACAGGCGCCATCTACGCTGCGAAAAACACGTTCTGAACGCTACTATAAAAGCCCGAAGTACGGCAAATCCTAGGTTTTACCGATGTCGATTGCTAAAAGTCCGAAATATTACCTAAAAAAGTATTCTTCACGTGGATTTGCTTTTACTAACTTTGATTCGGTGAATCCTAAGCTTTACCATGGCGACTGTCGTAGTGATAGGGCAGCAAATTCGAGCCCTATTTACGACCACATTCGCTTCCCTAGGCTCTACCGCCCAAAGTGCCACAACAGTCCCGTCACCGCCAGCATCCCTCCTGACACAGCTTTTGGCAGTAGCTCAGGCGATCACTGCCTTCCACGTGCAGCCTAGAGTTCAATAGGCTAGCTGTACTTCGGCCTTTTACAGAAATATAATACGTTATAGAGGATACTGATGCAACTAAATATTTAAAGAAAAGTTCATTTTTTTTCACATGTTAACGGATTAACGATTAACTTTAACTTACGTTAAATTTGTCGAAATGTATCGGTTTAACGATTAACGAAGTTAATTTTTTCAGTAACGGATTAGCGATTAACGAAGTTAACTATTTGATTAACGGTGCCCAGCTATGTATATACTCAACATGACGAAATGTAAATAAGAGGCCTCATCTCTTGATTTCATTCACTGCCATCAGTTTCTTAAGACTGATGGCGCCATGCAAACAATTAATATTACTATTATATCCATTATCATCTGTGTTCCCTTTGTACATCTACATTGTCTTTAATTCACTTTGCTTATCATTAGTAATACCAAAGAGGATCGAGTATTATAGAGAGTTACTGTCGAAGTAAAATGTGTAATCAACTAATCACAGTGCGTAGACTGCCGTCTCTTGACACAGGCTTAAAACTTTTGAACCTCAGTTTTCACAATTTGGCCCATATTCTTAGCTTGATATGTGTTAAAATGTCAAATATTCTTAGACTATCCGTCTATACGGAGTTATATATAATATGTCTTTGGTGATATTTACTTTTAATCACTCTTTCTACGTACTTATCTGGCTTGGAATCTATTGTTTATATTTTAATTTTACTACTAACTAATTCTATTGCATTAATATTTCATTCTACTCGTCGACTTTAATCTGTCAATTAGGACACCACAGACTAAAACTATACGCGCTGACTTTTCAGTGTTGGATAGTCTTTGACGCTTAGTCAACTAGGTATAATATTTCATTACACTTCACTTTAGTTAACTGAAAAAATTTCAAAAATAGTGCTTCATACAAGTTCTATACTAATTTGCGATACCTGGGGCCCGTTTCTCGAAAGGTACAAGCCTTGTATTACAAGTGTGTTTCCATGACAACCCATACGATTTGACAGTTCGCGCACTTGTAATACAAGGCTTGTACCTTTCGAGAAACGGGCCCCTGGTAATTTTTTCTGCATCTGAAACACATTTTTTTATCTATCGCGTTATCGACCAATCAGAGACAGTTATTACAAACAATTGGTTGCTAGGTAATTCGATGTTGATACAACGGTGAACGACTCTATTAACATTAATTTTAACTTGAATGATGATATTTTTCGTCCATTGATGATTAAGATGATGACTCATAGAAAAAGTATTGTATACAATAGTGATATAATTAAGCTTTTCACTCTCGTACCGTACTATTAGGCCACTCAGCAAGCTTCGTGGCGTAAACATGGTACTCGACTGAAAAGCTTTGTATTATATCACGATTGTATAAAATACTATTAAGGTCGAATAAGTGTGTTGTGATAAAAAGCAAATTAAGTAACTTCGTTCCGGGATGTAGTAGCTGGACTTGACTCAACTACAGAAAATACCAAAGGATTAATAAATACGCAATATGCATCTACGCAGCACAAAATACGTATCAAAACGTTTTGTATTTAATTTGGCATTTATCTACATATTATGCCAAAAAACAGAATCACGTGTAGGTATGTCGCGGGCTGAAAATGTTGATACTTACATATATTATTTTTTATATTTTAGTTTTCTGTTTATGAAATCTGACACCCAGCGGATAAACTCATACCAAGCTAAAATAGGTATTTATTTGTAAATTTAAAATGTAAAATTAGTTATAGAGTACAACCGCAGATTCAGACCACAATAACAAAACATTTTCGTAGCTTAAACGTGAAGGGTGCTAAAACGTGTCAGGGGGCCGATTTTTGAGTCTCACTGTCACTAAAATACCGGTTGAAAACGGTGAATTGCCTATCGGCCCCCAGGTGCAGAAATTTAGGTATGTGTCAAAAGCTTGCATGTTTCATATGTACTTAAATATAAGCAAGTACTTACCTGACTTTTAGTTCTGTTATCATCACTTGCTGAGTAAGTACTATTTATGTGCAGCCACCATTGCCGCGAGGCTACCCGCCGCCGAACAGCGCCATGCTATTCGATGACGACCCGGGTATCATGTCGGAGGTGGAGACGGCCTCCACGGGGTTCCGTCGTGGTGGCAAGCAGCGATCCTCGCTACCTGTCGTGCGGACACCCAGCAAAACGTTGGAGCGCCCGCTGGGTAAGTTGGTACACTACTTAAGTAATCATTAGCTGGGTAACACGTAAGTAATGTTAGTTAACAATAGGGAATTTTCAGAAATTGGGACCCAAAATTCGTGACAATTGTTAAGACCACATCTCGGACACTGGCGATCAAATATATGAAAGAGGCTCGTTCCTAGCACACAGTCTAAGCTCGTGTAGGTGAACGCGTACTATGCTTGTATGAGTGACATATGACAGGTCGACTGTTCGCGTTTTTGACAGGCGGTAACTGTCAGGTAACCGAGAGGGGGTGGGCGGCGATTTCAGCGGGGAGCAGGAGTGGCCATACTGTACGATAGTACTCTTTATTATACTGTGGTTAAGACGATACGGGAGCGAAAATGCTAAAATGGAAAGAGTCCCCCTTTCAATTTGGTAATTTCAGTTAAATATACTAGTGTTATTAACTCGATTTATCTAAAAACAAAATGTCCATTAAGAACAACTTAGTTAAAAGATATTGCGAAAAAATCTTTAAAATCGAGGTTCCACTCTCGACTGTTTCCTCCTTCAAAACTTATTTAAACGGAACGAAATTTGAGAATCTGAATAACAATGAAATAATCTGTGTCGGACCGTTTAGATTTTTTGGCTACTTGTTACCGATCTTGAGTATCACACCTTTCTTTGAGCCATATTGAAAAAGGCCGTTTTTAGAAATTTTTGATTGGCTCTAGCGTCTTTTAAAATAAAAATAGCAAAAAAATCAAAACGGTCCGACACAGATAAAAATAATAATAATCTGTGTTAATAATAAAATCATTGCTCTATCTTCAAAAACCAGGGAAGAAATTGTCGAAAGCGTTTGTATGGAGAATTGACCTGTAGCGTATCGTCTTAACAAAAAGTTAACTCGCTGTCAGTTTTGTAACGACAATTAAGCATGAAATTTCAATAAAAATATTGGTTTTGTGTCTAATTACATAATTTATAAGCTACTAGCTGTTTGCCCGCGGCTTCGCTCGCATTAGAAAGAGACAGAAAGTAGCCTATGTCACTCTCCATCCCTTCAACTATTTCCACTTAAAAAATCACGACAATTCGTCGCTCCGTTTTGCCGTGAAAGACGGACACATTTATATAATATTAGTATGGATAATGTACTATCCGCTGCAAAAGTGCATGGCGAATTTATCAATGAATTCATTCATAATTTCTCTATGCAATTTTACAGCTGATTTTTAGACAGGTTTTATGCTTAATTGTCGTTACAAAACAGCGTGTTAACTTTTTTTTTTTACAACTGTCTCTGATTTTGGGTCCCAATTTCTGAAAATGCCCAATTAATTGTTTTTTTTTATGGCGCAAATATCTGTAATGTAAAGACTAAAACTGAGCTTATCTAGACAAACATGAGTCCTACAATGTGCATATTAAGTAAATAAACATGCAATGAAGTTTGTCACGTCACGTGGAATTTCCCAGCTACGCTCATTCTTTTACAAATTCAACAAAGACATTTTCAAATAAGGCACTATGACACAACATGAGAATATCTAACTTTTAGACCTATGTTAGTTTTTTATTACATTGATTTGAAACGAAAAATTAAGTACCGTATTTTATCGTTATTTCGTTTGGAGTGAATGTAGATTTACTTACTGGATACCCAATGTCAGATTTTTTCCCGGATTTAAATAAATATTATAGGACATTCTTAGACAGATTGCCTGAGCCCCACGGTAAGCTCAAGATGGTTGTGTTGTGGGTACTCAGACTACGATATACATAATATACAAATATGTACTTATATGTATACATAGAAAACATCCATGACTCGGGAACAAATATCTGTGCTCATCACACAAATAATTGCCCTGACTGGGATTCGAACACAGGACCGAGGCTTAGCAGGCAGGGTCACTACGCGCTAGGCCATACCGGCCGGATTTAAAAGGGCGTAGTTAATAAAATTTCATGTAACTCGATTCAACAACGGTTTAAGTGGCATATCAGATTATGAAGATACTTAGATAGAGTGAGGTACTTGAGGTTCTTTCGTATAAATTAGTAGGAAATAAATTGTACTAAATAAAAACATTCATTCTGCCATTCCACGGAGCTCTTTACCTTGTCAATAATTACATATTTACTTATTTACATAACCCGCTAAAGTTATACGTATACATGGAACGTAAATTCTCATTTACGTTGCATAGATCTTCCGATGCACTTCGTTATGATTGTCGAATCACTTATTGCGAGAAGCGTTTCAAATCAAGCAAATGAATTGAAAATCCCTGCAGATGGAAAAATCCTTTTAGCGTGTAATGGTGCAGTCAATTAATGAATATTTTTAATCTGTGGAATGCACAACACGAGAAAACCAAGAAATTTTAACGTTTTCCTGATCACAATTCGAGACTAACATGTCGTATGCATAGACTTTTCTGGATTTCACCTAGTTTTAAAGAAATAAAAACTGAAACAACTCCATAAATATTTTCTCTAGTACAAAATATGCTTGTGATGACATCAGCACGGGTAACATGGTCGCGCGATAGACGATAAAATATCAGGCCGTCCCTATCGCACTATTAGTAAGTGCGATAGGGACGGCCAGATGTTTTATCATTTATCGCGCGACCATAATTGCCTGCCTGGTGTCATTATGTGTGAAAGTACTGTGTTTTATTGATCTGCAAACCCTTTTTATTATAAATTTTAAGTCACAATTTTTTTTTTTTCGTTAAGACGCTACAGGAGCGAAAATGCTAAAATGGAAAGGAGCCTCCCTTTCAATTTAAGAATGATAGTTAAATGTATTAGTGTTATTAACTAGATTTATCGAAAAAAAATTGTACATTCAGAACAACTCAGTTAAAAGATATTGCGAAAAAATCTACAAAATCGAGGATCCGCTCTCGACTGTTTCCTCAGTCAAACTTAAACAAACGTAACGAAATTTGAGAACCTGTATAACAATGAAATTGTCTGTGTCGGACCGTTTAGTTTTTTTGGCTAATTGTTACCAATTTTGAATACCACAACTTTTTTTACGCCATAATCAATAAGGCCGTTTTTGGAAAAGTTTGATGGGCTCTAGCGTCTTTCAAAATAAGAATAAAAAAAAATCAAAACGGTCCGATACAGATCAAAATAATAATAATCTGTGTTGAAAGCGTCAGCAATCTATCTTTAAAAACCAGGGAGGAAATAGTCGAGAGCGTTTGTATGGAGAATTAACCCCTTCTGTATCGTCTTAATGTTTGTTTGGTAAATGTGATAATTGTAAGTACGAGTTCACGAGTATATTCAGTTTAGATAATGAATGGCCACAAAACGTATGTACTTCTGCACTTGCTTTACTTGTAATTCGGGTCTAAGCGGGAATTCATGAAAAATATACTTCTTGATTCTGTTATATTTGCAACCTTCTATTGTGTGATTTATTGGAAAACATAATAAATGCAACTCTCTCCACTTAAGCTTAATAGTCGTATTGCTCTGACAACTGTATGATATACGGTGCGAGAAGCTTATTATTTTGTTTACCATTTTTACGCTATGCGCTAATGAAATGATCGAGTTAGCATTGCCTGAGTGCCTGCGAGATTATGAAGTGAGGATAATTGGCTTCACATTCCCTTGCGCGAAATACCAATAAGTAACTTAGTGATAATTAATAGACTACATTATTGCCCGCATGAATGCTATTCAATTCAATGATAGAGGGATATAAACTTATAGATGTATTAGTGATAGGCTGATAGCTATATGTTTCCTCACATTTCGTTATTTGTTATCATAAATTAATTCAGAAAGTGAGCAAGAAAGTAATAATAAACGGCGTTTTCACAACAGCGCTAATTTAAGTCATTTTACAAGAGTACTTACGGCCCAGCCACGACATTGGTCTAAGCGCGACAACGGTGAGCGGCGGCCATACATTGTAGCGAGACACAGCGATGGGCCTTTTTATTCGCACGTATGGCTGCCGCTCACCGCTGTCGCGCTTAGACCAATGTCGTGGCTGGGCCGTTACATAGTAGAGAGCAGAGAGTAGTTTAGCCGTTGCCGAAATTTCCGAACCATGATGTCCATGATAATTAGTACTTTCGCAGCCTAATCCAATCCTACAAGCAACATACATATTATCAACTAGGTTTTGCCTGTGGCTTCGCTCGCGTTAGAAAGAGACAAAAAGTAGCCTATGTCACTCTCCATCCTTTCAAGTATCTCCATTTAAAAAATTACGACAATTCGTCGCTCCGCTTTGCCGTGAAAGACGGACAAACACGCACTTTGCCATTTAGTATGGATTATGCCATTGCATGTCTCAGAAAAATTAATGATGATTTTATTTTAGGGTTGGTGTTCCTGCAATATCGCAGCGAGACCAAGCGGGCACTGCTTCCAAACGAGATCACTTCCATAGACACCGTAAAAGCACTCTTCGTGAGGAGCTTTCCCAAACAGCTCACCATGCAGTACATGGATAGTCCCATGGTGAAAATCTACATACATGACTCTTCGAAGGACATGTTTTACGAATTAGAAGACGTGAGGTAAGTTAATCCTTGTCTAGTTATGTGTATTTTGCACTCGACTGCAGGTGACATATTTATTTATCGTATGTCGTCTATCATTTCACTACCTACTTTACATAGGCAGTAGTTCGCTTGTCAAACTACTCGTTAAACTATGATTAAAGACATGATATGGTGTATATATTTTTTGACTCACTACTCAGTGGAAAGTAGTTTTATTTCATTATATTTTTCTTACAAAGCCCTGTCAAGGTGTCAAGCTTTCGTACCATTAGCTAGACAAAAGGCTAGTGCGGCACCTCTATAATCTTGTATTGTTTGACCTGTGCGCCCTTTTATTCAGTGCTTATTATCTAGACTTTCTTCGTTATTATTAAATAAGACACCACAAGTTATAATTTAAATACAAATATTTTACTTAACGGTCAACGCAGTCTATGTTTAGCATAGTACCTAGATGTTAGTTGAAGGAATAGTTATAAGATTTTAGAGCATTCTATGGCTTGTGCGAATGTTACTTTACAAAACTGGTGACATGTAAATGCAAATAATTGAAATAATACCTAATGAATTACAAGTATTATAACATTAGTGTATATAAGTACATACTTATGATTGCTTTGAATGCATGATTAACTTATGTCAACTCGCATTAAATAAGATTAGACTGTATTCAAAATATTCAAATCGCCACCCACGTTTTGCTACAGGTGACTTCACAGGATAATAATTACGAGTATATCTATACTTATACCTTTCGGGCGTGCGATATCATAATACGTTTTAATGTAGATAATTAATGTTTGAATTAAAAATAGAATTCTGTAGACATTCACATTCTTGCAATAGAATAATAAGCAGAACAAATTCACATATGTAACTATTCATGTAAAACCCGTTTTAGAGTCAAAACGAGATTTCCTCAGTTAATTCAGGTTTTCCAGCCTGACATGTTCAAAGCGCGTTTTCACTAGTCAAAGTTAGTTAGTTTTCCAATTGGCCACATCGGAAACGAATTGTAGTTTTCGCAGCAGCTGGAGAACTTTTAGGTTGACTAATGAAAACGTGTTGATACTGAAGCGAAATGGAATTTTTTAACTAAGTGAATTCGTTTTCACTGAAAGGGGATTTACGGTTTCATATATTTACGTATGTACTCTACTATACTAGTACTTAGCAATTTTAAAAATAATATTTTATTTATCAAAACAATTTGGTTTATTTTAATGCGAACTACGGTTCGTAAAGTCTTATTACACTCTTATTAAAACCCATGACTGCCAGTCTTATTAAATAGCCAGACAATTGTGTATGGCTTTAAAGCGTTCAATCTTTTTTTTATCATACAGTGATTGCCATTAAGTCGGTAATAAACTGACTTTCAAACAAAACTGAACATAAATATACCCAACTGAAAACAAAACAAAGACGTTTTGATGCTAATTAATCCTTTGTTTTGAAAGTAACATTTCCTAAGGGCTTCTAAATTCGTTCTCGTTTTGTTTCTTCTAAGAAACTTGATAAAGTTTAACAATACTCCTTTGGTACTTTTTCCATCACACACGTTTGATGTCAAAACAGACAAGGACAGTCCGCCCCCGAACGCTCATGTCGAGAATTTCAGTAGATAGTCGAGTGACCCGACACCGGCAAATAACATCAGTATTTTCCCTGACGCTCTCGTATCCAAACGACCCTTAACGAGTTGTCGCTCTCCTGTTGTGTTTTTATTTTAAACTATTGGTTTACAATGAAACCAAGATTTAAGACCATTCATGAGCACGACTATCGCTGCCGGTAAGTGCTGTAGTAGCTTGATCGTAGCATTATAAGAATCGCGCTGCTAATAATGGAGACATTATTTTAAAAAATTAAAGCTAAAAGAACAAGTGGGAAACTGCTAATGAACCAGAACTTTACCAAAGTTAAGATAATATATTTAAGATGGATAATTCTGCACGACTTTTTTGTTTTTAATAGATTCAATTAAAACTCCCTGTTCAATGAAGCGTACATTTTGTGAAAGTAAGATTTGTGTCTCTTACACATCATGTACCTAGGTGCGTAGTGCTAGGTAAGTACATAATATATTTCATGTCTCAACCAATGCAATGTTTTTTTTTTGTACTACATCGGTGCAAACAAACATACGGCCGTCTGATGGGAATCAGTCTCCGTGGCCTACACATCATAGAAGATGCCTATTACTCCATGGGTTTAGGTGCAATCACATTACTGACAAATTAGAAGGGCATTAAATCGTAACAATTTTGATGCTGAAGGTTTTCCGCCGTTTTGAAAGAAGGCGAATGGTTAATACTTAGCTTAAAATAAAATTCTTCATACGTTCGAAATGAGCCGCAACTTTGTTAAACATTTCTAAATCTAGGTGTTAGTGCTAATAAAATTATGGTTTTCAATCATCACATGTCTTTATTTTTAACAAGCAGAAACGTCTGCTAGCGATTCTAAACATTTTTATATTAAAGGAAAAAATTGAAAAATTTACGCTTCCGGCGGGACTTGAACCCGCATCATTTGCAATCCGTGCAAGGCTCTTAACCAATTGAGCTACGGAAGCCGCGCCGGACTTCGCAAATCTTTCCATGCCTTTCCTTATGTACACACGTCTTGGGGTGACGTCTAGCGCCATCTACCGACAGACTATTACATCTTGTAACGGCACTGGAGTCTCAAGTTATATTGAGAATTCACCAGTAACAATGTGCTAACCCATACTAAATTTTCATCACATGTCGTCACAATATTGAGTAATTTCATCGCATGTTTGCGTAGAGCTCACCTCCGCGACATCCGCGACCGCTCGGTGCTGCGGCTGTTCGAGGCGACGGACATGGGCGGCGGTGTGTTCCCGGGCGCCGTCGGCGTCGGCTCGCTGGCCATGCCGCCCGGCGCCGCCACCTGCTCCGGCCCTCCGAGCTGGGAACAGGTACACTTCCCTTCGTCCTTTTTAAGGCTCATTTAGGACTGACATCCGAGCCGAACGCTGCGTCTTTTCGACACGACAGACATGGGCGGCGGCATATTCCCGGCGGGCGCCGTTGGCGTCGGCTCGCGGGCCATGCCGCCTTGCCGGGGAACAGGTATACTTCCTTTCTTCCTTTTTAAGGCTCGTGTAGACGGCGCTTCGTGCGAAGTCGCATGCGATTTTAGTTACATTGCGGACCGCCGGCCTAGCCGAAATGATAGTCGTTGACTTTACGTAGCGATCGAAATATGGCAATGTAATGAAACTCGTATGCGTGTTCTCGCTCCGTGTAAATTGGTCCTTAGGGTTCCGCGCCATAAAGGTACAAAAGGAACCCTTATAAATCTATTGCTACTCTGGCCGTCTGTTACAAATCCTCGAGACCTACTTCAACAATCTATTTAAAATTTAGAATAGTAGAAGGCTAAACGCATCAAAAGTGATACTGGCCCGTTACCGTGTCCCACTACCTACTGTGCAAAGATCTCCCCCCATGATTTTCACTCACGAAGATTTGGAAGTCGTCCTGCCATTACCTTCTTCTTCGGAAAATTTCAGCGGCATTACTAGACATCGGTAACTCGTGTCATTTAGGTGGCACTTGACAGAATAGTGATGTGACAAGTTTAAGCGTTTTTTTAGAAAAGATAAAATAATACATTAATATTCTCTACTAAGTAGGGCTTTATTAAATAATATAAAAATATTCGAAATATCCGTTTTATCCGGATAACCGGAAAGTCTAATTCCAAGTAGGTATTCGAATTATTTGGATACAAAATTGGGCGGATTATTCTTACTCTACTATATACGTTAAGAGAGCATTCAAAACTTCTATTCAGACCGTTACGTCAGTGGAGGTTGAAAGATATTTTCTCAAGTAGAAGATGTAGACTGACTTGAACATTTAAAACAAATATTAACTGTTTATCACGAATGTCTTAATATCTTAAATGATTAACATTCCATCTTTAATTGGTTTCTTTTCCTCGACTCGTAGGTACAAAAAAACATCACTAGTCTGTTAACAACTGTCAAGTGCCACCAAAGAGCCGCGAGTAGGGAATGCAATCTCGACGAGATTGGGGCCCAGGCGAGATCTCGGGAATTCATGAAGCCAGTCTCGCGAGATCTCGCCAATTTCGAGATCTCGCGAGATTGGCCGGCATGAGGGTACTAAACTTTCAAATAATCACAATGTAGCAACGAATAAGTATATAAATAATAAGAATGATTGGTATTATGAAACAAATATTTATTTTGACAATATTTTCAGATTTTTTAACGTATTGTACATTGTTTAACATAAATTATGAACCTCACAACTCACAATATATATTTTTTAAACTTTGTAGTTTAGGATGGATTATCATGTAATTATTATTCACGAATGAGTTAAAAGGCGAAGCGTGCCAAAATCGCCAAATTCGAATTCGTTGCCATGCCAATCGCGAACAGTACACAGTAGACTACTTAAAAATGTTGGCTTTGTTGATGAAAGGATAAAAATATTACATTATAAAAGTCATGGTTATCCCTACCAATCCTACCATCATTAAATAGGCCCACATAAAGACATAAGATGGTCAATTATGACTAGTTGATTACTAATAAATTACATAAATATATTAGACTACCGCTTCTTTAACACGACAGTTAAATATGAAATTAAAATAGAAATCAAAAACAGAAATATATATAAATATTATTAAATCAATATCATAGGACATTTTTACACAGATTGACTAAGTTCCA